>NC_081524.1:13575926-13875926 GCF_030273125.1 Centropristis striata
GATCTTTACCCGCATGCAGAGCAGAGAGTCTGTGTCTGTCGGCCTCAGCACCTTCATGATAGACCTCAATCAGGTACACACACACACACACACACACACAGAAGCCTGTGCATAGTATTTTGTGTGTGTGTGTGTGTGTGTGTGTGTGTGTGTGTGTTCTTGTACTTCCTACATAGTGAGGACCAGAACACGTTTTTAACCAACAGAGTGAGGACATTTTTGCAAAGTGAGGACATTTCGGCCGGTCCTCACTTCTCTGAAGGCTTTTTTGAGATTTCAGACTTTGTTTTAAGGGTTTAAGGTTACAAAAAAATGATAATTAACTGAAACTGTATTGTGTGGTTACAAAACAAATTAAAATTATCGTGAAAATGTCCTTCGTTTTCGTCTTTGTCAACTTTTTTCATACATAATGAAGATGGATCAGACAAAGGAAATAAAGGCAAAATTTACTGTGACCTCTTTTAATCTCCCACCTAACAAATACCCCATTATAAAATACTAAAACTAATAAAAAACTAAACTAAAACTAGCACACTCACTCTAAAAACTCATTAAAACTAACTGAATTTGAAAACAAAAATTCACAACAAAATTAAAACTAAAACTAATGAAAAATCCAAAACTATTATAACATTGCCAGGGAATTTACTATTACAATGAGGGTCCTCGCAAAGTTAGACGTACAAGAATGTGTGTGTGTGTGTGTGTGTGTGTGCGTGGAAATAAAAGATTTGAACTTCCAGCATTACTGTCCTCCAGCTCCACTCCCACTCTCCACCTGTCAAGACATTTTTATAAAGCAACTACTGCCTACAGTCACAACACACACACACACACACACACACACACACAATAAAACAAAACGTAGTATAACACTCTGTGTCTGTATTCTCCAGATGGCCCAGGCTCTCAACAGCAGTACTGGCAACTCATTAGTTCTCATCGATGAATTTGGAAAGGGAACTAACACAGTAAGGAGAACTTGTTCCAGCACTTTGTGAATTAAATACATATGTATACACATAACAAGGACACACAGTGTCATTAATGTGAAGCGCCTGAAACCAATTCCAGCCAATATTATCTAATTTAGAGCTGCAGCACGAACAGATTTTCAGCCCAACATGTGCCACCTATCAGTGAGAAAACAGCAGCAGCTGTTCAGACCTGCAGATTTAGAGGTGTGGTGTTAATGCGCGCCTCCTACAGGCAGGAGAAGTAATAATGCAATTTTGAAACTTATGCAACCTGCAGGCGAGGACAGCTGTTGTTAAATAACTGCTGTTTGTGTGTGTTTAAGGTTTCATATATAATTTTTTTACATTAGATATTCTAGTTTTGGCAACTGGGGTATATTTCCTGCTGGATGCAGAGTTCACTCTGCTCTGAGTATCATTATGTTCTCCGTTCTCCACCACTGTCTGCCGGGTTCCTCTGGAGAGGGACGGACAGGGTCCAAACCAATTTTATTTGTCTAAAGAAGACATACAGATGTGGGAGGCAGAGGCCAGAAGAAGACAATAAAAGAACATTACCAAGCTGTTTTCAGCTAAAAACCCACAGTGCACTACCTGCTCAGCTCCAAACAGCAGACAGACACAGTTAGCGACTAGCTGGTGAACATAGTGGAGCATTTAACAGCTGAAGAGCAAGATATTTCCCTCAGGAGTTGGTGGAGACCAAAAACAGAGCTATAAAGAGTATTGGACATCATCAGCTTCACCAGGTGGCCAGAAACACAACTACAAATTAATGATAATGTAAATGTTGTACTGCAAATTAGTAACTGAACAAATTAGGGGTATAAACTTAGAAGGTGATAATATGTAAATGTGTCCACAGCTCCTGCTAACTGATGGTCTGACTCTTAGCAGGGCGAGTAAGGCAGAGAGTCTGCAGGGTGCACTAGCTAGCTAATTCTTATCTCATTAGTAGTCTAATAAACAATGTGGAGAACGTGAGATCGGGGCGAGGAGGGGCTGAGCGAACCATTTGGCTGCACGCTGTTCTACAATTGAATAAGATTTTACCAACTCTAAAATGTAAGAAAACTCTAAATCAATATGTGGCGGCCACAAGCTGAATTGTATTTCTTTTCTTTTCTTTTATTTCTTTTCCCTTCTTTAGACACTTTATTTTTACTTTTACATTACATTTTATTGTATTTTATTGTATGTTATTGTATTTTTATATTTTATTGCTTGAAATATGCCTAGGTTGTTCTTTTTATTTAATTGTGTTGTTATTGTCTCTGTGTAATGCTGCTGCTACACGGAAATTTCCCAGCTTGGGATAAATAAAGTATATCTATCTATCTATCTATCTATCTGTCTGTCTGTCTGTCTGTCTGTCTGTCTGTCTGTCTGTCTGTCTGTCTGTCTGTCTGTCTGTCTATCTATCTATCATGTAATAATAAAGAGAGAGGTAAATACAGAGGTAACTGTGCTCAATGTAAAATCCTGAGAGGTTCTCTAGTGCTAAAACAACTGCTATATAAAAAGAAACAGTAACCGTCTGATCTGCATGTGGTGCATGTTATAATTTAAGCAGCGATAGCTTTCCTTGTCTGTAGGTGACCATATGCCATATTACTCCAAGGCTAAATCTCCGTCTCATCCCTTTATTCTTTCCCCACATTCCTGTCCATTTTAAATAAATGACAAGTGCTGCAGAAAACAGTCTACGTCATGCTGTAGCATCCCTTTCTGTACAGTAGATGGTTCAGGTGGTCGGACAACAATAGAACAGCTCGTCCCTTTTCCTTCCCTCACGTAAACATACAAACTCTTATTTCTCTTTTATGATTAGAATTAAAATCTACTCGAATTACATACAGATAGTGTCTATACCAAGGTTATTATAGTTAACGAAAACTAACAAAATAACGAAAACTATAATTGAAAAACATTTTCGTTAACTGAAATAAAAATAAAAACGGGAGTTTTTATTTTTATTTCAGTTAACGAAAATGTTTTTTAACGATAACTAACTGAAACTGTATTTTGTGGTTACAAAACTTACTAAAACTAACTAAAATTATAGTGAAAATGTCCTTAGTTTTCGTCTTTGACAACTTTTTTCATACATAAACCTTTTGGTTGATATGAAATCTATTTCATCTATCTGGTTTTATGACTTAATAAACTTATTGGGGCTGAGATGGATCAGACAAAGGAAATAAAGGAAACATTTATTGTGACCTTATTGAAACTGGCACCTAAAAAATACCCCATTACAAACACTAAAACTAATAAAAACTAAACTAAAACTAAGCATTTTCCAAAAAATAAAACCAATCAAAACTAGCAAACTCACTCTAAAAACTAATTAAAACTAACTGAATTTGAAAACAAAAATTGACAACGAAATTAAAACTAAAACTAATGAAAAATCCCAAACTATTATAACCTTGGTCTATACTTGTGTGCATGGATGCATGTATTTGTCTTCACATTAGTGTCACCAACATTTGTTTTTGTAATGCTGTTGCTCAATCAGGATATGATGATGATCAATCATGGAGGCATATGGTGTGTGGGCCCTATCTTCCTCAGAACAATAGGCAGGAGTAATTTGTTAATTGGGTCATCTAACTCAATCTCAGGCTTTCAGGGTTTATGTAAAGGGCTTAACCTCTATCTTTAACCTGTATTAAGACTTTGACGTATTGGCTTCACTCGTTCGCAGAAAAACAACTTCATAATGTTTCCTTCCAGGTGGATGGACTGTCCCTGCTGGCTGCTTCCATCTCTCATTGGCTGAGAAAACCTCCAGTGGATGTTCCTCATGTGTTGCTGGCCACTAACTTTCACAGCTTGCTGCAGCTGGGTCTGCTTCCCTCCTCTGGCCTGCTGTCTCTGCTGGTACTGAGAGATCCTTAACTGAGCTTGCACAATGATGAAATGTAGCCTGAAGCATTTTGTGAATGATCAGCGAGGTTTCGTGATGATAACCTGCAGAAAAATGTTGACAGCGAGACTTCCAAATGACCAACCAGCTAATGAGACTCCACTCCACATTTGTTTTACCTCATTAAAAGTTTATTTGGTAACACTTTACAATAACCATCATTTATAAACGGTATTAATGTTTAATCATCATTTATAAACTGTTTATAGACCATTTAGAATGGTAAATACATAATTTATTAATGTTTAACTAACTTAATCATGTATAAATGGCAAATAGATGTATATTAATTTATAAACATGTCTATTAATGTAAGTTTGTAGTTACTTTACTATTAACAAACAATTAAATTATAACTAATTGTTTATAAATAGTTTCAGTTGCACCCATTTTAATATTTTAACTCCATATTAAGTATGTTAATGATTTTGAAATTATTCATATACCATTAAGAAATTGGTTGAAAACATTTAACGATTAAATATGTAAAGCACTTTGTAAATGGTTAATAATTGGTTTATAAACAACCTGGTCTCACAGAAATCCGTGGAATAGCCACGGAATCACTCAAATTTCCGTGAAACTGACACGGATTTTGCTACAATGCAAGTTAATATTTTTTCCTATTGGTTTGTTCCAAGTCACGTGACCTTCAAGGTCCCGGCGGTCAGAACAAAAAACATGGCGGACAGTTCTCTCATTTTTAGTGAAAAAATCAATATTTTGACTTTGTTTCTGCATAAAAATGGATTTTGATCACATTTCTAGCGAGAAATATATGTTTTATTTTCTAAATATTCACTCAGTGAATGTACATAATCACTTTGTGGTGAAGATCTCGCCAGAAAAATATGACTGTCATTAACTTGCATTGTATCGAAATCCGTGTCAGTTTCACGGAAATTTGAGTGATTCCGTGGCTATTCCACGGATTTTGAGTTAAGCAAATCCATGGCTATTTCACGGATTTCTGTGAGACCAGGTTGTTTATAAACCATCTATAAACATTATTTAGTTGGTTACTGTAAAGTGTTACCGTTTATTTTATTGTGTATGTTGTTGTGTATTAATGTGTGTGTGTGTGTTAGACCCTAGAGACAGCAGTGGACGGGGATGAGTTGGTGTTTCTGTACCAACTGAAGGAAGGAATCTGCCAGTCCAGCTATGCTGCCAACATCGCTACACTGGCAGGCCTGCCAAACAGCCTTGTGCAGAGAGGAGTGGAGGTAAACACACACAAACACACACATGGAAAAACAGACTGACACAAAGTGACTGGGTGTGTGTATTTTACCAGGTGTCTGAGCTGTACAGAACAGGACGGCTCATCAAACGCATTGACAAAGCTTCATCTGATGAGCAGGCAAACAGGTTTGTTAAGCCCAGCTGCACAGAACGCTAAAGAAAAACAACACAAGGGAGCAGAGTGTGTGAACAGACATGTGTGTGACTCACAGGTGCAGGTCTGTAGTGGACTCGTTCCTCAGACTCGACCTGGAGGACCAGGATTTGGACCTTCAGCACTTCATGAAAGAGGAGCTCCTGCCCTCTGCTGGGGAGCTGCTGAACCACAGCTGAACAGTTCAAACGTGTTTCTGCAGCTCTGTGTTCACTTTGTTGGTTCAGTATCTAATGTTTTCAGCTGGTTTTGGGGAGAGGACGTCTAAATACATGACAAGAATTATATAATAGCATGACAGGAACATTTATTACATCCATATGTGGCTGACGTTTTGTTTGATAGCTGAAGTGTGAGTTGAAACACCATGTTAGATAAGTTACAAACAGGTTTGCTCTTCTAGTCTTTCTAAACGTTTAAGCTATAATTATCTCGGTAATTTCCAGTTCAGGAAACAAACATTCTGCAAAGCTGATGATTTTTCTTTCTTCACCATATGGTCGAAGTCCTTTCAGCATCACTTCACAGTCTTTTTTCTTTCTGTTTTGACAACATAAATAAATGCATCGTGTTTATTGTGATCCCGATGAGGCTTAACTGAGGTGCCAGGCCGTTAGAACAACCATAGCGAGATGCAAAATTGTTGCTATTTGATGTTTGTGTGCTGAGTTGCAGAAGGGAGTGTCGCAGCAGTGTTTGGTCATGACAAAGATGGTGTTGTTAGGGAAGAGCTCCACCGTGGTCTCCATGTTGCACTCGTCTGCCTTCGCACAACCCAAAGTCTTAATGTCCAGAGTGTCAGCTATGGAGACAAGAAGATGGTGTTCAGTGTGATATCTAGAGGGAAATTAAAGGCACAATGTGTAAGATTTGTCCACTGCAGTTATCCCTTCCCTTCCTTGGCCCAAACACACCCAAAGCAGTGTTTTTGCATTTTTTTTGACAGTGTGTCCGCCCATTTTGAAGCTTCCTCTTGGATGCATGATTAGGATCCTGCACCTGGTAATCTCTATATACATTCATCCATCCATTATCCTGAACCGATTATCTGAACTGGAGCCGATCCCAGCTGACATTGGGCGAGAGGCAGGGTACATCCTGGAACAAGTTAACTCAGATATGAACAGATATCTTAAAATGATGCAGAATTTGTAGGCAACAGGACAATATTGGAAAGGTTCTGGTTCTTTCCCTTTGTATTCAAAGTAGTATTGATCGTGTAACTAACCTGCACATATATCTGTTTATAGAGATTAGCTGAAATGTTGTCCAGGCCTAAAGCACCTTAAAAAAGTTTAGATAAATTTGCTAATCAAACTTTAAACAATTATCGACACACAAAAGAGGAAGTCGTGGCCCAGATATCTATTACCAGATAGTGGCTTTGGCCCATAGGCTGTTCACTGTAAGACCAATAGCCGTATGGTTCTGAGATTGGGACCTGGTCGCTTTGTTTTTTCTGGGGGCTACACACTCAGTGCCCAGCACAGCAAAAGAATAAAAAAAGAGAAAAACCAAACAGAAGGCAGAGTCTCTGCAGATACTGACACCACCACACTCTTCTAGAGCAGTAGTTCTCAACCTTTTTGAGTCGCGACCCCCAATTAAACATGCATGTTATCTGCGACCCCCACTCACTGAACACAATCTCACAGTTCAGATCATACAAACTCAGTTGATATGACGTATTTTGGACAAATAATGAAGCAGACAACAACTAAAAACAGCTTCAAGCCAGAGACTCCTTGTAAAGTAATAACTTGCTACTTTGGCTAACTTGTCAGAAAAGACAGAAAATTACCCAAAAAAGAATCAAATTGACCAGAAAATGACCAAAAAAAAGACACAAATTGAGCAAAAAAGACACAAAATGACCAATAAAGACAAAAAAAAAAGGCCAAAAAATAAAAAAAAAATACAAAAAAGGACCAAAAAAAGTAAACAAAATTCCAAAAAAGACACAAAATTACCAAAAAAGACACCATATGACCAAAAAAAGATAAAAAAAATTACTAAAAAAAGATTAAAAAATGAGCAAAAAAGACACAAATTGACTAGCCTGGCTAACACCAGACCAAATCTCAAATGAGATTTGGTCTGGACACCTTCAATGTATTTCTCCGTAGAGGAGGTGTGGTTTACGATCCTCCAGAGCCGTTTATTGGACGCTTAGAATGTCTATCAAAGCGTCTGTAGGTAGCTCTTAGCCAATCAGATCAGTTATACCAGATGACGTAGTAGAGCAACAGAGATGGATGTTTGTTGTGTGTGTGTCTGTGAGAGAGTGTTGCTGCTGCTTTGCTTCTCCAGTTCTCGCTTTCTGCAAGATTATTTATTTTCACGCTTTATTCCCCCTCATGTCATTCAGCCACACACATCCACTGATTTTATGGGCAACAAACAAGCTGCTGCGGGTCTCTGGGGGCTCCGCTGTCCCCCGGCTCGGAGCGAGATCACCGGCGGTGACCGGCGGTCTCACCGGCTCGGCGCAACGAGCCGCAGAAACCGCCCGTGCGGCGCTAATAGTCCCGCTACCGGTGATCTGGCTCCGAGCCGGGGGACAGCGGAGCCACCGAGAGACCTTTCGCCTTTCAACTTTCGCTCTAAACTATTTAAAACACCATCTACAGCTAAAGAGAGTTTCGCGTCTGCAGCAGCCATGTTGGATCCGGAAAGCTTCCAAGTGCCGGGTAGTACGCGTCATCGTCTCACCGTCCCTCCCCGCTCTGTGATTGGATCCCTAAAACAGGGCTAAGATAATCGCCTAGTTGCCAGACTGCCTGGAGGTTCGAAATCAAATTCGAGCGCGCAAGGCAGTCTGGGTATACCCAGGCTACAAATTGACCACAAAATGGTAAAAAAAAAAGACACAAAATTACCAAAAAGACTAAAACACATTAACACATGAACACTTTAACACAGTGGAGACAGAGCTGACTTCCAAAATGATTTGGTGACCCCCAGAAATCATCTTGCGACCCCAACTGGGGTCCCGACCCCAAGGTTGAGAATAGCTGTTCTAGAGTGTTATAAGTGATGCTTGAGAGGAAAATCCTCCTCATCATGACATTAAAATTTACCCTAATGACCTCAACAGACATTCTAATGCTAAGATGTTTTTCATACACTTGGTAAAGATACAGTTGAACACACCTGCCTTCCCTCGGCCCGTGTAGCAGCGCTCTCCTGCACTGCAGTTGGTTTCGGTGGTATAGCAGGCGTCCCAGAAGCCCAGGTCACAGCGGTAACACTCCAGAAACATCTCCTCTTCCTCAAAGTCCACCGACTCCATTATCTTCTCCGGCTGCTCCTCCTCATCGCCTGTAACCGAGACACATCACAGAAACAGGACAGTTTGATACAGTAAAGCTTCACTGGCCTCGTTTAACAGAACACGCTGCCAAAGCAAACTGTGTCTAACACCAAAGTAATTGGGAAAAAAAATGATTATCAACTTTAATATCAGAATTATGTAACTGCATAGAATACAACTGACAAACTTATCTTACGTGACCTTTATTTAACCAGATGAGGCCCATTGAGATTTGAATCCTTTTTCATAAGAAAAGAAAAAAGTTGCAGAAAGAATGTTAAAATGACTAACAAGCTCAGAACAAAGAAGATACACTTTAGCTAACAGCTCAATGGATGAGGAGCTTTGAATTATTCAGATATTTGAGGCATTTACGTAATGTGTTGTTGGACACATTTAATATTCAGGGGGTGCTGAATGTGTGAAAGTGTTGGAGCGCCGTTGAAGGACATCAAGCCAAACTGATGAGCCACATTCTGCCGAGCGCTCGAGCATCTCAGAAATATTTTGTTTATTCTGCAGCAGTCTGGAATTTGTTTCTTTGAGTGGATGACTTGTGTTATTTAGGGAGCGCTCCAAGACTTAGGGCAGCATCATGTTTTTATTAACCAGACAGATACTGGAATTAATAGAAAGACTTGGCAGCAGAATGTAGTGCAGGAGTGGGACAGACCCTTAGTTATTCCTCGCACTCTTTTCTGCACAATCTAAACAGTGTATGTGACAAATTAGCTCTTGAAATGCAAAGAGGCTTCTTCCTGAAGTTATTGGCAGTGTGAAAAAGGCGACAGAGCAGGAAGTGTTCATCAAATGTGGCTGAAAATCTCTTTAAAGCCTTCTCTTTAAACTCATATTAGCTCTGCCATTTCACATTCTAATAACTGTAGATACAGCATATTTTGGTACAAAGAACATGACTATCCAGGTAGTTTTGGATGCCACAGCGTCTTGCTGTGAGATTTAGCTCCAGAGTTCATTGTCAGAGCACATCCTGCTGCCACATGGCTGGTTTCAGTGCTGCTATAGGCTGCTGCCGCTGCTGGTAATCCCCACCTCGGGGCCATAACATGAGTTTCAGTGACATTCTAAATCCTTATCCCCTCTCATCTTGTTAGCTCGTACTGGCTCAGGTGAACAAACGGACAAAAGACTAAAGTGGGGTTCATTGTGAGGCGTGTGGGCAGACTTAGACCTGCTTAATCTGTTCTCAAAAACCAGTGTATTAGGTTCATATCTAACCAGTGCAGTCCAGTGTAACTGGTCTGCATTAAATCTTACGCTCAGTTTTTGATGATGAGAGGTGTTGATTCAACTCTGTGGACATTTTTGGCGAGTTAAGTTTGAGATGAAGCTGATGAACTGTTTCTAATATTTTCTTCACCCCATTTATATTAATGAAGGTGGATCAAATTGCACCCTCCAAAATGAGTATTTTAAAATAGTTTCAACAAAAAGTGAACATTAAAACATTCATGAAGTAAGGATTTATGGCAGAGCTGCAGCACCTAATCTATTAGTTGATCAACGGAAAATGTATCAAGAACTCTGAATTCTGAAGAACTCTGAAGAATTCTGATAATAAGTTTATCTTTTTGAGTCATTTTTTAAATAAAAATGGCAAAAAGTGTGATGGTTTTATCTTCTCACCGCTTCTTTTAATTGTTGTACATCATAATAAATTGAAAAACCTTTAAGTTTGAGACAAAACTAGAAGTTAGAAGATGTTGTCTTTGACATTTTTCAATTTCGATATATTCTATATATTTATGGTTTGCAGTTTTTGCACCTTACAGTTATATTAGATTTGCTTTGCTTTCTTTGTATTTGCACTCCTTCCACTTTGTATTGCAACTGCCGCACAACAATTTCCTCCAGGATAAGTAAAGTTTTATCTCATCTGAAAAACCAAACTACTAGTACATGAATCAAGAAAAGCATCTGCAGATTAATCAATAAAAAACAAAAAAACATTAGTTGCAGCTGTAATTTATTGCAGGGATGTTGAATTAGACACTATGGACATGACATAAAACATTCCTTGATGAAATTTCACAAATTAAGAGGATCAAGGTGATTCTGTTGCTGTTGCTCATGAATAATGAAACAGAAATTAATACGATTTTTATGTCTAGTTGTTGATCGTTAAGGGGGAAAACATAAAAGCCAGAGAAGCATCAACAGCAGACACAGTTTAGGTACACCTGGTATAAAACAAGGTACCACACGGTCTTACCTTGAACTGGTGTGAGCAGCATGATGACAAAAAAACTGAATATTAGTCCTTTCATTTTGAGCGGTAGACTTCCTCCATCGACTGCAGCATACGGACTGCAGAGGAGGCCGGACGTGGGGCTAAAATTGGATTAGTCAGGAATGCACCTGCTATTAGTTCTGCATGGATCACAGCTGCTGAAAGCTTGAAGGTGATCAAACAACCAAAGTTTTTTAGGAGGGGGAAAAGCTGCAAATTTGAAAAGAAGACTCCATAGGGGTGGTGTGCAGAGTTTGGCCACCAGAGAGATTTTATGTCTTCTTAAATGTCAGAAATGTCATTTGGTTTATTAGCTTGTTTTAACAGAAGTTACAATGTGAATGTTACATATAAAAGTTCATCCCTTTGTTTTGAATGCCAGACGAAGTTAAAACTCCTCTTTAGTGGTGAAAAACATTTTCCATCCAGCTGATGCTGCTCACTTTTTTTTTTTTTTTTTTTTTTTTTACAAAGACTTCTTAACTGAATCCCACTTCCTGCTGTAACAGGTAAAAGTCTATGAGTTTAAAAACACTTCTTCCAGCCGGTTGATCCTCAGTCACTCACATCTTTTATACCAAAAAATGTCGATCACAGCTCCTCTGTCTCTTAAGGAACAGAGAAATTGCATGTGTCCTGAGTCAGCGCAGGGTTAAGCAGCTTACAGCCTCATGTCCATCTGCTTCGATATGTATCAATACACAAACACATCCGTCTCTCAGAGGAGGGGGTTCAGTTATATCTCAATGCAGCAGAAAAAAAAACGTGTGCTGCTGAATTATGTAACAACACTGTTGCACACGCACACAAGAAACCTCAAAGATTTCTGGTGTTGCTGCAGTGCAGATTGCATGTGTGCACAGATATTTAGATTCATGGCAGGACTGGTGCTGATAAATTTGAACTGTATCCAACATGTGTGTGTGAAGAAAAAAACAGATCAAACTGACAAAGTTAGATGGTTATTTGATTATTCATTTGAATAATTATTTAAAGGGACAGGTCACCTCAAAGTCAGAAATACAGATTTTTCCTGTGGTATGGTTTATCAGCCTAGATTGTTTCGGTGTGAGGTGTCACATGTCGGAAACATCAGCTGTACAGATGTCTGCTGATATAATGGAACTATGAAAGTGTGAAAAAAATATACATTTGAAAAAACAGCAATATCTCTTTTCTTTCTCGTATGATTTGCACATGTAACTGCTCATAAGATGTGTGGATTATCTCAAGTAACTGGGTCATGGTTTCTGGAGAGAGACATTGTTGTTGAGTTTTTGAAAAAAACATTTTTTTTTTAGCTCTGAGCACCACAAGCAGAGTGCAATCTAGTTCCAAAACTACTCTCACAACTACTCTGAAGCTCACACCAAAAAGATTTAGAGTGATAAAAAGCTCTACAGGGAATTTGAAAATATGTACTTTTGGTTTTGGGGAGGACTGTCCCTTTAAGCAACAATTTGATGATTTGTGGCTTTTCTCTGTCTAACATAACAATAAGCTCAGTATCATGTTTGAGACAAAACAATCAGCTTGAAGCAATTTAAAGACTTGTGACTTGTGCCTAACCTCATTGATATACTGCTAATAGCATGGACACAATAACTAACTCCACTACAAGCTATGACTGCAACAAATGATTATTCTCATTTTTAATCATTTGGTCTAGAACATGTCAGAAAATAGTGAAAATGTCCAACCCAGTTTCTCAGAGTCTAAGGTGTTGTCTTTAAATCTCTTGTTTGTCAGTCCAAAACACAAATACATTTGCTTTAATATATAAAATAGGGGGGAAAAAAGAAATATCTTTTGTCATTTTGGCCGTGTTTGCATTAAAAAGTTACTTTAATGAGTAATCTGTTATTAAAATAGTTTTGAATTATTGCAGCAATAATGATAAATTACCTCTAAAACTGAACATTAATGACCTTTATGAAGATTTATTGCAGGACCGTATTACTTCAAACTGGATGTACCTTTAAACCGGGTAGTCTAAGCAAAAATATGTGACAGTAATCTGCAGATTAATCAGTAATAATCGTTGGCCGCAGCCCTGACATTCAGTGTCTTCAGTGACAAAACAATCAGCTTGAAGCAATTTAAAGACTTGTGACTTGTGCCTAACCTCATTGATATACTGCTAATAGCATGGACACAATAACTAACTTCACTACAAGCTAGGACTGCAGCAAATGATTATTCTCATTTTTAATCATTTGATCTAGAACATGTCAGAAAATAGTGAAAATGTCCAACCCAGTTTCTCAGAGTCTAAGGTGTTGTCTTTAAATCTCTTGTTTGTCAGTCCAAATATCAACAAATCAACAAATATCAACACAAATATATTTGCTTTAATATATAAAATAGGGGAAAAAAAGAAATATATTTTCTCATTTTGGCCGTGTTTGCATGAAAAAGTTACTTTAATGAGTAATCTGTTATTAAAATGGTTTTGAATTATTGCAGCAATAATGATAAATTACCTCTAAAACTGAACATTAATGACCTTTATGAAGATTTATTGCATGGCTGTATTACTTCAAACTGGATGTACCTTGAAACCGGGTAGTCTAAGCAAAAATATGTGACAGTAATCTGCAGATTAATCAGTAATAATCGTTGGTCGCAGCCCTGACATTCAGTGTCTTCTCCTCCAAGTGTAATCACATCAGAGCATCTCTCACAGCGAGGACTCGTATATGTGTGGAGAGAGCTGCTTTTCTGAGCGACGAGTGCGAAGGAGGCTGCTTGCAGATTGTTGCAAGATTCAGACACATCTAGCCTGATACCTGCTACTGAAATATGCATCCAGCATCTTAAAACAGCATAATGTACCTACACTAAACCTTCTCCCGAGTCTCTAAAAGTGTAAGAGAAAAAAAGATAGGTGCTGTTTTTTAGAGAGTAAAATGTGCGGCTGCTAAATTACTGTACGCTTCAGTCTCAGTCGTCATCTGGATGGCAGGATCCCAGCATGGGCCCGAACAACAAGGAAATACTCTGCAGTCCTAGAGCACCTATAAAAACCTTCAGACTGATCCCCTGTGTAATTAGAGGCTGGAGGAGAAAATGCTGGCGATAATTAAAAATCCTACCCCCTTTTTACCTCTCAAACTGTTCGCTTTCGCTTAATTGGACCCGATACCATTCTACTCTGCATTGTTTTGCTGTTTTTTTGCAGAAGCTAGAGATTTAGATGGAGGATGGGGTATTTGAATAAAGCGTAGGAATCAGATGATGAAGCGAGAGGAGATGAAAGGTCGGGATGGTGGGAGAGTGAGGCTCCAGTTACACCACTCACAGGGCCGTTTTTCTCAGTGAAGCTGCGTCAGGAATAACTCAGCCTCACCAGATTTGGCATTTTTTTCTGTTTTCTTTCTTTCTTTTTTCAATCATTGCTCTTTTCTTTCTTTCCACCATCTGATTGAAATTCTTTAAGATCTCACCTCTCCACACTCGAGAAAAAGCAGAGGAGCTGACACTGAATTCTAAAAAAAAAGAGAAAAAAATTGAATTACAGTAAAACACTCCAGTCCACACTTGCATGTGTACAGAACAGCAGCTGGTATTTATAGCGTGGATGTAGGTGTCGAGTGAGAGGAGTGTGGCCTTGTGCGCTTCTCTTGTGTATAGCGAGACACAATTTCCTCAGATAAAGAGTAGATTACAGTATGTGTGAGATTAGATAAAGTCTCATTTAAGACCTAATCTAGCTCATCCACTTAACTGAGGAAATGTAGACGCTGTACCTCAGCCTGTGTGTGTGTGTGTGAGAGAGAAAGAAAGAGAGGAAGTGAGTGATTCTGTCTCCGAGTACGGCACCCAAATAAGTTTTCAGCAACCCTCCTCACGTCCAAATATGGTCAAACGAGCAGTGGCTTTAGGGATTTTGGGGCATGGGTGAGTTCAAAGACAACAAGATGGCGAGTTGACATCAAACAGCATAGCTCCAATCTTTCAAACGTGGGTGAGTCAGAGAACGATGTAGGACAAAAACACCCTTCACAGACAGTGACTCAGAGCCACTGCGCCACTCGGAGGCACTGAAACATACCAACAAACATTTCATGTGTTTATTGTGGAATGCATAGTCTTGTCTTAAGTGTGTGTCTGCACGTGAAACTTCCAAATGAATCTCATCATGCATATTTTATGAGACAGCAGAATTTGAACGAGTGGGAGGTTCAGTTTTGAGGAAAGCTTGTCCGTATGTTGAAGTTGATCTCACTAGAGTTGCAAGAGTCTGAGTAGACGGAGTGAGAGATGGACGGGCAAGGGGAGGGAGGGTGAGGAGTTGGCTCCTGGTGGTGCAGAACTCGTGCCAGCAATGTTGACCTTCCCTTCTCCCCCTCCTCCTCCTCCTCCTCTCTATCTCTACCTCCTGCATCCGGACAAAGTGGCGGCGATTCTCTGCTGCTGCTGACGCTGTTCCTGTGAGGAGGATGAAGAGGAGGACCACAGTTCTGGTTGGAGAGGGGGAGTGTGTGGGTTGGAGCGGCCCAGGTTCCCTGCTCTCCATCTTTGCACTCCCACGGCTCCTCACAGCTGAAGCTGGGCTGCTCCTGCGAATCCTCCCAGCCGTCTCCTCCCTTCAGGTCCTCCAGGTCATCAGGTGTGTCCAGTCTGCGGACTTCAAGATCCCGGTTCTCGTAGAGCAGCGTGGCCGCGCAGATGAAGATGAACAGCCCCACGCCCATGACCACAGGCCCAGCTAGCTTCATCCTGTCGATGGGGGTGACTGGGCCGCTAGTGACCCGCTTCGGTGGTGCAGATACGTAGCCCACCACCGCCACCGACATCCCCACCAAAACCACCATGACACCCAGCAGGAGCCACACACCTGGGCCAGAGCGCAGGTGCAGTTTGGTCTGAAGGGTCTTGCCTTTCCTCAGTTGCCTCTGGCATGCTGGGATGCAACCAGGTGAGGAGTGGGAGGAGGCGCGGCTGGAGACAGGACTGGTTGCCGTCATCCTCGGGCTTCAAACTGCACAGAAAGACAGAGAGAGACAGAGAGAGAGAGCAGAAATAGAAGTGACAAAGTGTTGCATGCAGCACCAGAGGGAGAGCACTGGGGGTGTTGGAGCGAAGATAGTTTACTCTGCATTACACACAACAGGAAATAGCTGCTTTAATAAGACATGTGGCTGAGTTAATGAGATGCCAACCTCTCTGCAGCTCCTCCAGTGTCTCTGTGGAGCCACACAGAGACTCTCCACTCTCCTGCAGCCCGCAGCTCCTCTGAACCCGGGCTGAACTGTTATCAAATCACTCATTCATCATCAAGGGGATATAGAAATGACTGACCCCTTTCAGGACCTTGTGATTTCACCTCACAATCTCGCTGCAGTCATGAAAACAGAACCACACCACTACGGTTAATGTTCCAACTGAACTCATGATTTAATTCCCCTCGAAGCAGCGCTTGAACACAACGGGGGATTCAACAGGACGATGATAAATTGCTGTTTTTAAAGTGATTTCACGCATGCATGTTTAATGTTATATATGTTAATTCATAGTGCTCGACTGCACTGTTGCTCACCACAGTATCCACTGCAGTTCACTGTCCGGTTACTTTAACGCAGTCAATATAACATCAGACTGGGTACTTGCCTTGTTTTGGAGGTAAATCCGAAGCAGAAACGGGCTCCTCGGCATCATCAAAATAAATAACCATGAGTTGCGTTATTCCTCCCACTCCTCCGTGTGTTCAATCCACACTTTCACTTGGAGTCCATCTACGTTTTTAAAAAATCCTTTTCTTGACTGTGTGATCCAGCCCAACAGCGGACACTGCGGAGCCTGAAATGAAGCTTTTATAGTAAATAACAGTCTTTTACTAAAAGTGGTGCAAAGCCGCTCTGCCTCCCTGTGTGTCCGCTCTGCTTGTGCGCCTCTGCAGCTTGTGTTTTGATTTGTGTCTGTATGTGTAGAGGAGGGGTCGTGGGAATCTGAGGCTGGTCCAGGCCAGTCCCACGGTGAGCCCAGTTATTCTTAGTGATCACTATCCACCAATTGTTAGCAGAAACTGGGAAAATACTGAAGGAGCAGCCTGAAAGATGAAGAGAAAATGTTAGCAGGTTGTATCTGCTGCACACATTACATTTTTATGACTTTTATGCATTATGTACCATTTAAATTCATTCCGTCCCAGGCATCCATTATGGTTTCCATTAAATTATGCAGGATTATGTTGTGAAAACCAGTTAGCAGATGTTTGACTTTTGCTTAAAAGAAAACTGAAGTCAGTTTAAAGCAGCAACAAGGAGTTTTTAACTGGTTATGAAACAGTCACAATTTAATATTGATGCCTCTATATGACCTACATAAGCAAACGAGACTATCTGCAAGAAGATATTTTTTAATGCCTTTCCCTTGTTGTAACTGTCTCAGAGACAGTTTCATTTTTGTGTGTGTTTATTGTGTAACTTCATAATCATTAAAGTTCATAAAGTCATTAAAAGGTGATTAAAAATGCATTAAATATGGCGCTAAACTGGTTAAGAAATGTGCCTAAAGGGAAATGAAAATGTTTAGTTAAAAATGTATTGCCCTATATGTAAGGTTTTTACCACAGAATGTAACAGGGTCACAGTCTAGTTGAGGGCATTATGGGAAATGTGAGGTTGTGTGGTGAGGTCATGTCAGTTGCATTATGGGTCAGCACGACATGGTTGTGGGCAAAAAACATAAAACTCCAGAGTACTAATCTTCTGCACGTGGTCCATGTGGCACATTTCCTTTATGTTTCCTGTTTACTTGTAATGTTAATATTATTTAATTTCAGCACATTTCTGTTGTGCTTCGGACTTCTTAATGAACACCATGAGAGACTTAATAGAGTTGTATGTGTATTTGCATACATTTTCCCAGGCACAGCTTGTCAGTAAGTACTATGAAAGTAATTTAAAAGGAAATGGGAGGAGATTTTGCTCCAGAGGAATATATTATAAAAGATACGAGGAACAGTGAGCAAGCACTCACGAAAACACCACATCAAGGTCTTTACAATATCAAAATGCATTTGCTCATGGAAACACTTCTGCTTTTGTTCACATGGGGCGCCACAGGCAACACAAAATGAAAGTTCCTGAACGTTGCTTTAACTCAAGGGTGTCAAACTCAAATACACAATGGGCCAAAATTTAAAACTTGAATAAAATCGCGGGCCAAAATTGAACAAATAAACCTTTTAATATATACCAAACATGTTTTGCTTTAACATTGAATATGGAACCAGCAACGCTTATAAACATACAATATATAACTAAATAGTGCAGACATGCAAAATCAAATTTCAAATAAAAAACACATCAATGTCATTAATTTACAATAATAATATAATAATTTGGTATTGCCTCGCGGGCCAAATAAAATTACACTGCGGGCCAAATTTGGCCCGCGGGCCTGGGTTTGACACCCCTGCTTTAACTCTGATTTTGAAGTCAATTTAAAGTATTGATGGATACTACTGCTGCACTGCATGAGTGGATAAAAAGTAAAAAACATTCAGTGACTCCAGAGGGAGCTGCATGCTGATGTCTGCCTCAAGTGATGTCACTTGAGTCCCTCGGTCAGACACTTGACTTAAGTCATTTGGTCCAAATCACATGCAAGTCCCCAAGTTGTTTTGTCTTGGGCAAGTCAAGTCACAGGCTTCTTCCAAGTCAAGTCGACGTTGCCCAACTTGTACATGAAAGGAAGGACATTATTATTAAATGGTAAAATCCTTGTGTTGTTGTTTCTTTTCCTTGTGTTGTTGTTCTTTTCCTTGTGTTGTTGTTTCTTTTCCTTGTGTTGTTGTTTGTTCTCCTTGTGTTGTTGTTTCTTCTCCTTTCATATGTATGTGTGCGTGTGTTTGGGTATGTATCCAAATGTGGGTCCGTGTATGTATGTATGTATGTATGTATAATTTCGCTGCATAGGTCAATTATATTTGTGTTTTTGTAATACAAGACATGTTTAGACAAGGATGTTAACTCGTCATATTTAAGGAGAGGGGGTGGGAGTTTATAAGTTTTACTTCTTCTCACTCCTTTTCGAATATGTATTCTGTCATGTTAAATGTTTTGTCTGACTCTTTTTTTATTTTATTATTTGTTTTCATATTCGAAATAAACTTAAATCAAATCAAATATTGTTGCTAATTATTAACATATCCCAGACCATGGGAAAATTTTTTAACAAACTGGTATTTAAAGGGTTAAATTTATGTAAGTAAATATATGTGATATTTATATTCAGGACTGACGTTAGCTAAAAAAAAATTACTCAGTGAAAGTAGAAAATATTAATATCTACTCCTATTTTTATAGCAGGTTTTTTAATGTGGATATCAAACTAACTTTTTTTAGAGTGAGGCACAAGAGTTAAGTACAAGAGTGAATGTTTTTTCCACCACTGTTAAGAAGTAAATAAAAGCATGTAGAGATAAAGACCACAGTTTTAGATTATGTGTGTTTGCATGTGTGTGTGTGTGTGTGTGAGTGAGTGTGGTGAAACGACTGAGGGTAAATGAGGACAGCAGACAGTGTGCATCTCATTTATTTTCACCCATTCACACACACTTTCCAACAAACAGCCACAGCTTACCTCAGAGCCAGAAAACAGCGTACCATTATCCTTTAAATTAGAATACATAAATAAAAGCTGTTTGCATATAAACAGTTGCTGATGTACACATTCCAACTTGCTGAAGTACACGCTGACCTACAAAGACACTGGCAAATGTTTGTTTCTTTTTCTTTTTTTCTCAAAATCCTTGTATGAATTGAGGCTCGTATTTTACAGTTCACTGTCACAATGTCCTTCCCTGTGGACAGATGTCAAGCCTTTGCATAACCAAGCAGGAGTAAACTCTTGTTAGGGAGCGAGGACAGTCCTTTTGTAGCTGTATACTATTTACAATGTGAATGAACCAAACAAGAAAATATCAACAAAACAACTAAAAGCTGTTTTTTTTAACATTCATATTCATGTGCCGTTCCCCCCCCCAAAAAACAAAAAAGCGGATAAGAACAGAGCAGGTCTGTCGTCTCGTTCCTTTCACATTAAAAGACCGAAAGTTTCCTTGATTCAACTTTTAGCCCTTAGCCCTGCTCGTCACTAATCTATCCTCTGACCAGAGACGCAACACACACACACACACACACACACACACACACACACACACAGGCTGGTGGGAAATTACATCCTCATTTCTCAAACACTCTTGGGTTATATTTGCGCACAGAGACACACAAACACACACACGCACACACACACACACACACGGTCTTTACCATCCCCCATTCAATCTAAGCCTCAGCCAACTCCAATTTAATCAAACTGTCTTGCCTTCGGGCCTGTGGAGCGGCTCACTTTCTCCATCTAGAGGACAAAGGCAGAACTACATAGTGCTTCAGCTCCACTGGGTTTCAAATTTTAAAAACCTCTCGCCACCTCACGATTGTATTTTGCAGCTTTAAAAAAAAAAAAAACAGAAGATCTGTTGCCAAGAAAAATGCAACAAAGCACGAACAGGCTTGTTTCATCTGCTCTGAGCCCAAGCACCATTACAAATCAAATAATACAGGAAATGCAACAGAATCTTGACACTTAATCCAATTGATAAACTGTACAATGTTAAGAAGCATTAAAGGTGCCTGTAGTTCTTTTTTTTAATGATTCAGTAAACAAACACGATATAAGTGAATGAATCCTCATGGTATCATGTAAAACTCTCCCTCAGGTTGATCACTTCTGTCCATCATGGAGAGAGGAGGGGGAGGGAGAGGGACGGATGTTTTTAGAGGTGATGGCTTCCACTTATTTGTCTTCTGTAGCTGCACTATCGCAGAGCTCCACACACCAAACCTGTTCTGGCTGATTTTATCAAATGTCTTATAGCTGATTGTTGATGAAGCCGGAGCTAAGGGAGCGAGTCCTCCCAAGTCTCAGAGTCAGGTCTTACTCTTCGTCTGCGTTCTTCAACATGAGGATGGAGTTGAAGATCTTCAGGGCCGGTCCTAACTTGATGGACAGGATTTTGACGATGTCCGCCTGGGTGAGCAGCAGGAAGGCCTCGCCATCTATTTGCTACAAAGAAAAATAATGTTTTACTCCATTTTGCTAAGTTTTACTGATTCTGAGCCTTTAACTGAAGCTGCTGGTCCATGTTAACGATCATTAAACAGCAGAAACAAGAAGCAACATTGACATATCATCACATTTTAGGTTTTGGCCTTTTGTCCATTCCCATCTTGGCTTTTTTTGAAACCACAAGCGACCATATTTGGACAAGAGGGTGGAGCTATGTTATCAGCTAGCCAGCTCGGTTAGAAAGATGCCAAATTTATTAAAAAATTCACCTTTACAAATGCCTGATCCCAATTCCACATAACTTTGCAACACATCTCCTTTTTCACCCTGAAATATCCACATATATATACAAACACTTATAAATACAAAGTACACATCTGTAGCATTTACATAAAATTCCCCCATTGGTCTGTCTGTCTGTCTGCTGATTTGCTTATCAGCATATATGTATGGCCACACAATAACCCTCCTCATACCTATTAACTATCAGAAATCAACGTAAACAACAACTGGTGTTGTAAATATCTACTCTTTATTTTTATTTTTTTAATTATTTACCTTATTTTCTGTTTAAGTTGTTTGACCTTTTCTTGTTATGTAAAAAAATAAAGTTGTCCTCCAAAAGTTGGGGGGTGGTGGTGGGCCAAAAAAAGAAAAAAGAAAGAAAGATGCCAAATTAACAGGTGGCTCCTTAGAGTGTCTTTTATGAAGCTTTTTGTATGACTTTATAATCTTGTGAAAACTCACTGACCTCAATGAATTGGCTGAGTTTTCTATGCAATAGTATGAGCACACTACTGTATCATTGAGTCATTTCATCATAATGTTTTATTATTTAAAGTTGATTAATGTGATATGAATTTCAGTTTGTACTCCATATCTACTCAGAATAACATTTCAGTGGTTATGATGTTGGTGGTGTGAAAGTTTCAGTGCGAAGATGAGGGAAGAGAAAAGTATCATCCTGGAAGAGCCTTCAGTAAAATCCATGAATTTATGCAGCTTTATTGTATTATATCTGCTCCCCCACATGAGACTTTATGACTCTTCTCCATTTTTATATATTATTTTTTTCTCTCCGACATCTGAACACATATTCCCCAGAGTATTATATGTAGATCTATTTGGGGTTTGAGCGATAGAATCACCATTAGAAAACAAAACACATACATACGTTGACATATTGTAAATTATTTGGTCACACTAACTGCAGGAGGAGATGTGAAGAAAGGGGTCTTTAAAAACATTTGGGGGAGCTCTTATGAAAATGTATGCAGATGTTATAATAATGCAGCAAATTGCATAGACACATTCAACGCTGCACAGCAAACACACTAATATAGTGACTTTAAAGTCTGCACCCTGGTATTAAAACAACTTTCAGACCCATAAGGCCCTTTTTTATGGATTTTATGCCAGACATTAGAACATAAACAGATAGCAGAAATACATTAACACTGAATTGATAAACCAAGTGCGTAATAATAAGTGCATGCCTCATTAATTGGTTGTAAAGTTTTTGCACCCATCTACTACACTAAAAAAGAAGAGTTCACATGTATTTTCAAATGCGAGCAGTATGTGCTTATGCCTGACACTGTAGAACACATTTTTAGACTATTTAGATTAACTGCTTTGTTGAATGACATCTCCTGCCTGAAACAAGCAATTTGAAGAGAAAATCTCAGGCTGTTGCTTTGTTGGGGGACATTTCTGCAAGCAGATTAAGTTAGCATTCACAGCTTCCTGCCAAAAAGGGTCCATTTTAACCCAAATCATGATATTTTCCTAAATCTATCTAAGTAGTTTTGGTGCTGAAACCTCATAAGATTTCTGGCAGAAAAACCTAAAGGCGAACTTCTCCCAAAAACACATCTTTTCAGACTACGTGATTAATCAAGCATTCAAATTTTTAATTAAAGTGAGTTGATTACTAATTGGGTTGAAGTCTTGGTAAGCTTACCTCGGTTTTAAATGTAGCAGCATGTTCTTTACATCCTGGGAGACCTTTGACAAAACTCGCCACCTGATGAAATAAAGAGAGAAACAACTTGCTGCTAAAATCTAGACAGATTGTTAAACTAAAGATGTCTTTATCAATAAATGATTATCTGCTAGCCAAAGTGCCTTGTATGCCTTTATTGAACTGACAGGCAGAAGGAGAGCACCAATTCAGAACCAGAAACCTTGAATATTCATGCACAGTTGCAGTTTCCCAGAACAACTAGCTGCTTTCATGTTGGCGAGTGAATGAGGAGCATGTCTGCTTTGCATGTGTTGGCGCAGTGTGAGTGTGTAAGCATGTCTGACCTCCTCTGCGCTCCAAGTGGCCACTCTCTTGGCAGTCAGCCCCAGGACCTCAGGCAGCAGCTGGCAGTGTTTGTCCCAGCAGAGTGCCACCCGGTGGGGGGGAGAGGCAGAGATGCAGCCGGGGGAGAACACAGACTCGTGGAGGGCCTGCTGGAGAGAGATGGTGTCTGGAGAGGCTGAGGAGAAGGAAGGCAGCAGTGAGTGGGACTGAGCTGCTTGACTGATTTGCATGCTTTATCACATCTGATTTTGCACATATTCACCTTTACTATCACCAATCTCCTCCTTAACGTAGTGCATTTTCAGGTATTTGGGAACTGGAGCAGTTCTGGAGAAACAAGTTAGAAGTTAGAAGTCAGATTTTTGGAAAAGGGTAGTCCACACTCTAAGAATTATCACAGGTATTAAGGTACCTTGCATAGCAAAACTTTGTATTTTAGGGATATACCCTGATTGCTTTTCTGTTCATTCTAAGTGTAAGACTCTGATCAACTTTGGCCTCCTGCAGGCCAGGAGGATGGTTGCATTGTCTTGGAGAGAGACTGAAGTATCTTCTACACAATCTTGGATTAGAGAAATGGCAATGTGTGTTACATTAGAAAAGCTAACCTACTTAATTAAGGGTAAAGTGCAAGAATTTGAAGAGGTGTGGACACCCTAAATGGACTTTCTCAAGCAACAGTAGATTACATTTATCTATAAGCATAATGAGTGTAACAATTTTTTTATTTTAAAAAAAAATATTATTATTTGTTGTAATTGTTATTTTATATTCACACTTTTTTTATTTGATTTTATTTTTTGTGTATGTGTGTTCAGCGGGGTCTGCCTGCTTTTCATTATGTGGCTAGTGTGGTGAGTGTTGATGTGTTTTGTATGTTCTTATTGAAAATTAATAAAAACATTGTTAAAAAAAGAAGAAGTTAGAAGTCACTCTCTGATACAAGAGAAAGCCTCCTGCACAGTTTGCTGCGATGGTTTCATCTCTGTACCTTTTAGGCCTCGTTCCATTGTGGCTTTGCTCACTAGCTCCCCCTGCTGGCTCCGGCTGACTGTTACGTCCCAGTCTCTCAGCTTCCACTGTCACCGGTTTCCTAGCAACACAGATAATCCATTCTCAGGTACACACCACTGGACAGAGTCACATGAGAAGTTCTCCTGGGAGTTTTAGTGGCTTTTCTAAGTTCGTTCATGCTGTTTTTGTGTAATGACAGCCGCAAACCTGTTCTGGGACTCTTCAGCTCCTTCTGGCTGCTCCGACACTAAGGAGGTCGATGTCGTCGTGTTTGTGTGAGGATCCGGGCGTCGCCCACGAGGATGTGGTCCGCTGAGGGCGAGGGGTCGTTCTCCACTCAAGCGATCTGGCAGCAAGCCCTCCTTGTTCAGGTTCATCTCTGAATAGGGACAGCTCACCTGACTGCAAACACACACACAAACTTTAACAAGCCTAAAAGACTGTCACTTTTTTTACTTTTGATGCTCTGCTTTTCAACAGGTTACAACAGATAAAAAAGGCAGCTAGAAATCATCATAAAGACTCAAAACTCCCACACACACAAACGCAACACATTTACACTGCAGGCAGCCCACACAAGTATAAATGACATTTAAGAACACTGAGACTCTTTCTTCTACTCCTGTACACATGACATACACAGTCCCAAATGATTGATAAAATGAGACTAAACTATTCATGTGGTTTGAGCAATAGTGATAGGATACGAAGAAAAATTATAATAATTACCCTAAATGGTAAAAAAGTGAGGATTTCATACACTTTGGACAAGATTTAGATTTGACTGTGCTGACAAAAGGTAAATTAAGCCTTGTGCATCCCTTCAAAAAAGTTGCTCTGACGTCCTTAAAAGGACTAAATATTTATATAATTTTTCCACATTTTTAATGAGTTAAGTCTTTTAACAAACATTCATGCATTTCCTTGTTGCCACTATTATTTTTCTGGTGAAATTGTTTTGAGATTTGTCAGTGAACAGCAACAACATTGATTTTGATGCACTGCAGTCCTCCAAAACGCAGCAGCAATAACCCTGGTGGACACCAAGAAAATAGCATATATTTATCCCATAGGGAAAACATGAGAAAATGGTTCATTGTGGTGAAAAACAGTAAAACCTAAAATTTTAAAGCCAGGGCTCTGGATTCAAAGCCTGATAGAATGGAATGCATTAGTTTATGCTGTAACGACCGAGAGAATAAAAATTGTGGTTTTCATGAGTTTCAATAGGGCCGTTTTTCTCCCCAAGAGTCTGAGTGTATGTTCTTTGGCTTCACGTTTTTAAAAAATGCCAAAAAAAAAAACCCTGGCCAGAATCTACACCATCTAAATATACACAGTCAAAATGATTTAAAAAAATAATAAATTAGATTAAAAAACTACCAATGTCCCTAATGAGATACAGAGGTTAAAAAGTATTACACTAAAGTGTCAGTGCAAAGTAACAAGAGTTTACTGAGACAAAAAACTAATTCATAATATGTAGGGTATGAAAATAAAATAAAATATATACACTATGAAGTATGTGATTTGGACATTGAGATTTAGGCTCCGTTTACACGAGGACGGTCTGAACAGAAGATGGAAAAGTGGCGTCGCATCTTCACTTTTTATTCCTCGTTTAGACGAGCGTTTTCGGGAGGAAATCTGCTGCATACGGTGACGCAAAAGTGTGTGACATTCGATTGTATGCAGCCAGGCGGCATCACTTAAAGCCATAAGAGCATCTTTGGGCATGTGGAAGTTTTCACGCCACACATTTTCATCAGCTACTCCTTCCACAAAGTTCTCCACCATCACTAGATCTCCCAGGTCTCGTTCACAGCCGTCTGTAATACTATCTCTACATATCCTGTACATTTGGTGGAAAGACTCCTGGAAGTTTATTAGAGCTGCCAGAGCAGCTTGAAGGTCCCACCATGGAAATAATCCCACGTTTGTTTATTTTCCTGTACTGGAGCATGTATGTGACGTAAACACATACGTGACGTGAGCAGATCAGATCAGAGTTTTGTGTCTTGTCAGTGTAGACGACACGCTACGGAGGAGAGGATTCAACTTTTCCACTTTGGAAGGTGGTTTCAGATTTTAGCGTCTTTAAGCCCCAAAAACGCCGTCACCGTCTAAACGAAAGGCACTTCCCATAAAATATTTTGTCGTTTTTACCCGCGAGCGTCCTCGTGTAAACGGGGCCTAAGAAACAATAGAAAATACAGAAAATGGGCAAAAAAAACCCTGAAAGGACAGAAGTGAGAATGTGCTACTAACGTGTAGTGGGTCCCATAGCGAGGTCCTCTGATGTGGCCAACCCCGTTGCATCCTGGGGTAGGACATCCCTGTCCTGGGGCAGTCACTAAATCACTGGAGCCTGAAATATATAAACACACACACATAAACACACACACAGGAGTTTTCTTCATAAAACTATGCAAAAAGCCATTTCCAGTTTTAATCCATTATAGATTCCTCCAAAAGTTAAATGAAGGCAGAGACAAACTGTGCTGACTCATCTGTTGAAATTAGAATTTTGGATCCTTCTCCTGAGAAACCTCGACTGACCTCTGTAAATATCAGACAGGACTGACAGGAAGAGAACTCTCACCTCTCTGGACCCCAACTGAGTTGAACTGAGTTGATCTGATGCATCCAATTTTCATTTATTTTATTAAGGTATTTTTTTTAATCTTTTTTTATTTTTTATTTTTTTAATGAGCATACTTGGCATCCTGTGTTTATTTATGTATTGGTATTATTAGCATAATTGTTAATGTTTCCGTTTCTCAGCTTTTTTGCCTCCCTATATATTATTATATATTATTATAATGCTATGTTTTTTGTTTTGTTTTGTATTAATTTTTCTTTTGTGGTTCTTTGTTCTAATGTGCCCTTTAAAAAACAAAAATGTGGAAAACAGGTGTGGAATAAGTTATGTCTTGTACTGATGCTTATGAATGATAATTTCCAATAAAAAATATATATTAAAAAAAAAAAACTTCTGACTTTGAAGAAAGTAATAAAAAATTATCTAAAAAAAAAAAAAAAAAGACAGGAAGAGTGTGTCTCACCATTAGGGTACTGTAGTGGGTGTCCTGTTTTCTGACACCAGCCGAAAGGGTGCAGATCAGGGCAGTCTGTCTCCACCCAGTAGTCATATTCTGAACTCCAGCCATCAAAATGGATCTAAAGGAGAGGACGAGGTGACATAAAAGCCACTTAGACAGAGGCTGAGCACAGTGCAAACATCCCGACGAGGAGACGATGCTGACCTTTAGTCTGTGGTCCTCTGTGTCCATGATAGTTGCAACACGGATGAGCATGGGGTTCCTCTTGTCCACAGCTTCCACTTTCATCCCAATCTGGAAGCCATGTGGAGGTCGCTGCAAACACGGGCAGAACAACAATCACATGACGATATTCACTCTTATTCAACACATCAATCTTTAGATCTTCATCCTCCAAGATTTCTGACGTGAAGGTCAATTTATTGTTCAATTTAGGGGGACCAAATTATGGAATACCTTTTCCCATCTGGCAAAGGACTCCATCTCTGTAAAATGCTTCAAACGGTGTCTAAAAGCTCATTTAACTGCTGTTTTAAAATTCTAATTAACACACAAATACACTTTTTTAACATGTTCATTTTTGTTTTTGTTATTGTCATTATAACTTGTTGATGTTATACATGTGTTTTTTCTATTATCTTATCTATCTCTATCTTATCTATTATCTATATATTTCTTTCTAATAATTATGAAATTTTAGGTGGAGACTTTAAATAAGCCCATCTGGGTTTTCTGCCTCCCCCTGCACTTTACATTATATGTTATCTTTGTCATTTTATGTAATTCTAACTGTGCAAATAAACAAAACCTAAAAAATAAAACCTAAAACCTAATATATAGAATACTGTTGTAAAGATAATATTTGTGTATGTTTGTATTGTGTGAACCGTACCGGTTTGAAAGCGCGAGCAGGAGCAGCCTGTGTTCCCGTCTCTTCCAGGTATTTCTCCCAGGAGAAAGTCTTGGGTTGCTTATATTCTGGGAAGAGAGAACACGATCTGTTAGATTCAGTTTTGTGACCCTTTGAATCAAAAACTAGAGAATACTTGAACATCTATAGGAACTGACAGTGACATGCATTTCTCCACTAATGTACTTAAAATTATTCTTACAGCGGCAACAATATTTGAGAAATGCCAGAAATTTGAAAAAATACTTCAGATAGAAAAATACATTGACTGGATTAGTAAACAATGACTTTATTAGCAGAATCTATTCTTTGTTAGTATTTGCTTGCGCTAATGTTAGATTCTGCATTCCCTACAGTAGATTAAAATAATTTATACTGACCCACGTGTGTCTTGGTCTGTGTCTTACCAGCTGGAGTGGTTAGAGTTAGCTCAGCCTCTTCACAGTATCCCACAGGATGGATGTATGGACTGCTAGCGTCACACCTTGTGAAAAAAAACAACTGCCACATTAACAGGAGCACACAATAAGAATAACAGCATTTTCCAAGCATTCTGTATATCTCCTCTAAATGTCCCTTTTTATTTTATTTATTTATTTAGTATTATTATTATTTGTTTGGTTTTAAGTGTATGTATGTATGTATGTATGTATGTTTATATGTATATTTTTATTTGTATTTTTCGTTTTTTATTATTGTTTATTTGGCTACTGTTCACCCCTCCTGTTTTTCTTTGAGGGGGAGAGAGTTGTATTTTCTCATTATCATTACTATTTATTGTTTTTTTGCTTATTTTATGTGAATGTAACTCTCTGGTTCGGGGGGCGGGGGGTTGTTCTAAAAAGGGGGAAAAATGGGTGTATTGTACCTTTTCTGATTGAATATGTATTATGTCCTGACAACCCAATAAAGATATATATGAAAAAAAAGAAAAGAATAACAGCATAATTTAAGACTTTTCAAATGTGTTCCAGCTGCATAAACTGTGTAGATATGTATGGCAGTTTTTGCAGACCTTCTGCAGACCTATGTCTTAAGACATAGAAGAACATGTTTATACTTATAAAATAAAATTGTGACTTAAAAAAAACCCCAGGAAAACCAAAAAGATTATAATAAGTAATTTAAAACGTAATAATAATATTACAATAATAGTAACAATACTACTATAACTTATATGACATCAACTGCAAAATATTCTTGCCTATATAGCATCATACCTGTTCTTCAGTCTTAAACCTGGCTCTTACCAGTAATCATATGTGTCATCCCAGTTATCAAAATGAATAAGGAGTCGGTTGTCAACAACAGCAGCAATGGTTGCCACGCAGATCAACGACGGGTTCTTCCTGTCGATCGCCTCCAGCTTCATTCCCGCTCGAAATCCAGACGGAGTCACTGACTGAAGGAAAAATAACAGATATTTAACACATAAAGACCCTGAATTTGAAAACAATCTGATGGCTTTAGATGTGAGTAAAACTCACTGTGTTGAGGCTCTTGAAAAGGTGTTTTGGGGCCAACTGACCCCTACAATTCTTTACATACATGCTCCAGTTAAACTCTCCATCCTTACAACCTAGAAGACAAACTGACTCAGTTAAAGCTGTTTGTAAAAGCATTAATAGATAGCGTGTGCGTGTGTGTGTGTGTGTGTGTGTGTGAGAGAGCAATTACCTTTAGGCAACAATAACTTATGCCCATTCTTCTCACACCAGCCAGCCGGTTTCATATCCCACGAGTCGGCGTTGGCCCAGAAGTCGTAGCATTCTGGGTAACCATCAAAGTGGAGCCTTACCCTGTAGCCTTGTATCTGAGAGGCAAAGATAAGAGTCAGATTCTTCATTATAAGCGGAAATAAAGATAGATGTGATGTGGTCTCATCACAAACAACTATTAATTCAATTCAATTCAATTCAATTGGCTTTATTGGCATGACGTAACAATGTATATATTGCCAAAGCAACCATCGGAAAAAAAGATAACAAGGAAAGCAATATTTACAATAAATTATTAAAATTCTGTTATTCATTTTAAAAGATATAAACTATTAGCACACATACCTCTGCGACACTGAGTACACAGAAGAGAGACGGATGCGATGGGTCCAGCCCCTCCAGCTTCATTCCCACCTTAAAGCTGTTCCTGCTTTGAGGAAATGACTGATGCTGCAAGACAAACACACATCATAGCACAGATATGATTTGACTCATCTGAGAACAAATAAACAAAACCATCTGAATATGCTTGAAATATAAATGTGTGTAATTTGCCAGTGTTTATGGGAGGGAAATACCTCTTTGAACAACTTAACAGGAGCAGCGATGGCTCTCTCCTCTTCCAGGTAAGCTGGCCAGCTCCATGCCTGTTTCTTATTGGCTGGGGCCGCCACTGAGGTTTGGGCAAAACATACCAAAGTGTTATTTGGTGCGTGAGGAACTCACACAGTTATCTATCGTTCAATAATGTCATGGAACTCTTTGCCTCCTCGCATCTCTAGCACGCAATACAAATTGTCATTCAAAAAATTACTTAAGACACACTTGATGCCACCCACCAAATGAATAATTACTAATATGTTGCAATTTATTTTGTTTTCTTATTTTATTTCTTTTTCTCTGCTATATCTGTAGCCGGATGATTCTTCCTTTTAAATTTTCTCTAATGAAATGATAAATTATAAGTGTATACAGCTGATATTGACATGATAGACATCTGAATTAATGATTTTTACAGTATAACATTTGTCGGGTAAATATGAATGTAGCATTTTTTTAACAGTATTGCATGTATGTATTAATTGAGTTTGTTATTGTTTTTCTTGTATGTACTGTTTTTGTTTATTTTGTTTGTATGTCATTTTCTATGTCTTTTTAGGGACCCCAGGAGGACTAGCAGTTGCCAAGGCGTCAGCTAATGGGGATCCATTCAATAAACAATAAACAATAAACAATCACATTCATGAGAAACATACAGATGCAGATACACCTCTTTCCCATGTTTGGGATCTATTTTATTTAGATCAGCTCAGTTTTTTTGACAGTTTTCTGAAGTTGCGATATTTTAAAGTGATAGTTTGTATTTATTTCAAGTGGGGTTGTATGAGGTACTTATCCATTGTCAGTGTTTATTACAGTAGATGGGGGTAAGCACTCCCCCAGTTTAGAGAAGCAGGCAGGAGACATTGAAAAAATTGACAGTGAAACTAAGCACTGTGCTGGTGTGGATGAAAAAGTATTTAAGAAAAAGTAGTCTAAATCAATTTAATTGTACGCCATATTTAAAATATTTTCACCACTTTACCTTGCCATCAGACAACTCTTCCCTTATCTATGTTCTCTTTACAGCCATTGATAGACCCCATTGGCAAAAAGAGCAATTTTACCTCGCAGAACACAGGAGTTGCTGGTCTACCGCTGCATCAACTGTTAGTTTGTGTTATTGTGTGACTTTAGTGAATCTGAACTAACACTTTAAAACACCAAAGTCACACAATAACACAAACTAACTAACCAACCAACCAACCGACAGAGGCAGCAGTAGAGCAGTAACTGTCTCGTTCTGCAAGTAAAAATAGGAGTCTGGTGGATATGACGAGAGCATAGATGGCGAAAATAGTGAACTAAAAATAAACTAAATAGAGACTAGCTTCAATGCCAACATCCTGCCTGCTACTTCAAACTGGGGACGTGCCGACCTCCATCTATTGTAGGTAATACACTCACTGCCTAATGATAAATACTTCATACAACCCGATATTTCAAGACCTTTTCAATGCTAAATAAAAGAAAATAAAAGTTGATAAATATGAGGATCTCACTGGAGCAACAAGACATTAAACTGCAGCATTTTTAGGACTAATTTATTTAGAGTGGTATTATTACCTGTTAAAGCCTTGAATTGAGATAACCCTGTTAGTCATTTACAGATTTTTAAGGGATTTAGTAACACTAAGACAGGAAAACATCTCCCTCCATCCTTCCCTCCCCTCTACAGTGGCAGCAGTCTAACATACCCAGTTTTGCAATTTTGGCACCTCTCCGGCCTTTCGTAGTCTTGGCCTTTTCCTACAAAAAGTGAGATGAAAGAATGCATCAATAATTGGAATTATCAACTTTCTTACCAACAATCTTGCGTTTTCTCCATGACAAGATTAAGAGAGAAAGAAACATAATAGAAACATTCTGTTAGATACTTAATTCAAAACCTAATTTATTACAGCAAGGCATCAATGTGTGGCCTGTAGCTCTGAAAGGGGGCAAGAATTTATGCTGCTTACCTCTGGTTCCTCTTGGTTGTCTTCCTCTTCATCACCAGAATCCATATAGATCTTCCTCTTTTTGCGCACACGTTTACCCAGCCGCTCACCCTCAACTGCTTGGCTCTCCCTTGCTTCCCCAGGAGACGATCTATAGAGGTGTATGGTGTTGTGATTAAACAATAAAGAGAAATAATCTTTAAGGACAACAGAGAGGTGCGAGAGGATGCTGGAGGTGAGATGTTACCTGCCACTGGAGGGCTGGGCACAAACAGAGCTACAGAATTTGCCCTGAAGGAGGGCGTCTCGGGGAACTCGGCTACCACAAGCCCGGCACCTTAACAGCTCCCCATTTGGGCCCATGTCTGCACTAGAGCCAACCTCAACACTGGGACCCACCTCCACACTGGGGCCCTCCATACTGGGGCCCTCCTCTAACGACAGGAGCACAGGACCGGGGGCTAGAGGACAAAACAGATGGAAGGACTGAAACTGACATGTAGAGCATAAAATACAAACACTGCAATTCTTAACATTAACAGTGATGTAAAGGTTAAAAAAAAAGCACTGCCATACCTTTAACTTGAGAGGAACCTGGTTGACTCTGATTGGCTGGAGCTTTGGCTGTACCAGTCTGTGATTGGCCCTCAGGTGGAGGGGTGGGTGTGTGTGACTGTGCTGGGTCCAAGGTCTCGCGTTTAGGCTCTACCTGCTGCCCTTTGACCTCTACGTCTGTGACAATCTCAAGAGTCCCAAACTCAGTCATGCGGAACTGAAAGACAAAATAAAGGTAGAAAAAGAAATGTTCATCAAGGTTTCTCCCAGGAGAGTCTACAGCTAAGCAGGACCGAACAATGTTCTTTTAAAAAAGGACTAAAAACATTCCTTTTTAGCAAAACCTTTGGTTCATCTAGATGGTTTTTAGATTATGTATGTATGTTTTCCTTTTTTAGCTGTTTTTTTCCCCTTTTTTATCCTTTTTATAATTAGAATGTTATGCTTTTAACCTGTAGCACTTTGAGATTTCCTGTTATGTAAAGAGCATTACAAATAAAATGTTTTATTATTATTATTATGTTTTCAAATGAAGCTTCTGTCATATTTTAAGAAGTCATATATCGTTTAAATCCTCTAATTGAATAAAGTGATTCATCTGATTCAAGAGTTCATTAGATCAACTTTCTCTAATGAAATACGCCGTGCCTCTCTTTGTGTGAAGCAAGTGGAACAGTTTCTTTAGAAATAGTCAAATGGTTGTTCCTGGTGAATGTAATTAGTCAAGGACAGCCTGAATAATAGCTAAATACATCAAATATATGGCTTACCCTGTTTGAAAAAGCTCTCCTCTTTTCCCCTGAAGGATTATGTTTTCTTTAATAAAAAACATATTCCTTTTTTAGAAAGTAAGCAGAGTTGGTTATAATTTCAGGTGAGGTGTCCTGCCTCTACTATTTAAAAACAAAACAAAAACAAACCCTGCTCTTTCAAATCTGAGCATGAATCAGAGACTTGTACACAAATTTACACATTTGGATGTGATACTTCAAACAGGAACATAAATCTCTCTCATACCCTGATGTCACTGCCTGGCAGTGTAGCAATACCATCCTTCCAGTCCAGAGCGCCCATCATATCAAACTCAGCTCCCTGGGAGGGGCCATCACTGGGTGGAGTGTCGGTCATTCCCACTCCTCTGATATCCCCAACCTGCACAGAGATAAAAAATAAATAAATAAAAAAACAGCCACAGTAAAGACACTCTCATACAGAGAAAAAAGAAAGATTTTCGGTTGAATAGAAAGCTCCAGGCCACATCTGTGACTTAAATTATGCCATTTTTCCTCCATCTATTGTGCTACCTGGTGGGATTATCCAGGTGCAGCAGCCCCCGTTTGGTTTTACCTACAAAGTGCTCCCAACGACAAAATGCAGTTTCTACCTGCACTTGTAAACAGCGTTACCCAACATCACCTCTAGATGGCGACGGTGCGCTGGCTTGCAGGATACACCATGCACTTCGATTTCAGACAAAACAGTCAATAATAATATTGTTTTGCTGGTCAACCAAGAGGCAAATACGTGCACAAACGGCCCCATTAGAGTGAACCTCCATCAGGACCATTGACAAACATGAGAAAATATGTCTCAACTTGAAGTTAACCACACAAGTTCATCTTTTCCTTGTTTTAACAGTATCTCTTAAAACCGGCTGTTTGTCTGGTTGTAAACAAGTGAGTGGGTAGTTTATTAATCAATTTTAAAGAGAACACTGATTTCTGCACTGATTTGCCAAACTTAAAAGCGTTTTTGTCTGACTAATATTACGATATAACGTTTTAGTCTTGACGCATGTTCAACATTGAATTAAGGGGATATTTTCTGTTTGCATGGTGGCCGTAACCATGTGAAAAGTAAACAACAGCCCGAGCTAATGGATCTTGATTAAGTTTGACTTTGCACTTGATACCTCAATTTTATTCTAGCCATAAATAAAGTGTATCTAGGAGCGCCCATGATTAGCATTCGTCTTATACAAAATGGCGGAGCATAGGAAGAGGCCACCAACACGTTTAAACTATGTAAATTACTCAAGTTACCCATTTAAACAAATAATGCAAAGCCGCTACGCGTCGAACAAAAGCAAACGCGTGCTGTGTAATTTCCTGACTTTGTGTTTTCCGTCACTCGAGTTATTTTCTTCACTTTCCCCTTGTCACGGAATGTCAGCCCAGGTTGCTAGCTAGCGCTGGCATGAAGCTAACAGTCAGCTAGCTCCACTCCGTCTAACTGAACGGAGGGCTGCTAGACGGCTAGTGGTAGCATTGTGACTGGATGCAGCCAGCTAAGGACAATCTGTAATAAATAAGTTTCCCGGTTAATAACAATAGGAAAACGCATTTTGCATAAAAAGCCAATATTTCTTAGAACATCACACACAGTCCCAATAACACCGCGCTACTGTTATGAGCTTCAACATTGTTGCTTGATTAATTTCTTCCATAGAAACTTGAAAAAAAAAACGATTTATTCTCGCCGTTTTAAATCAGAGTGAAAATAATGTGAACTATCGCTAATTAGCAAGACGAAGGTAGCTTTTTCAAATTTTACCACTGTTAACGGCAATAAATGAGTATTAACGCCCGCATTGTTTAAAAATGTGGAACTCACCTCGTTTCTGTTTTAACTCTTATTTAGAGCTGGATAGAAGGATGCGCATGCGTGCAAGATGCGCTGCCTGACAACTTTGGGTCTCGGAAAAGTTCAGTTTACTATCGGTGGTCAATACCAGCCCTGTTTACACTTATAACACGCCCAGAACTCAGCTCAGTGCCGATATAACGAGTACTACCGCCCGACTGGGGCTCATATCCCCCTTTTGCTCATAACAGCCACAGAAGTATTTCCCTGAAGAAGTACGACTGTGTATCAATGGAGCGCAGGGACCGCAGTGCCTTCCATAACCGTTGAGGAGCGGTTGGTTCCCCTGTTGTCAAACTGGCAGTTTACCCCCCAGTTACAAACCCTCTACGGCCGTTTAAGCTAATTTCTGTAGATGCAATCCGAGCACAAGCGATAATCAGTTTCTACACGCCGGTGCTAACTGTAGGATTAAATACTCAGGCCTGTAAAATTACCCGGAGTGACATTTTTTTTTAAAAAACGACCCTAATACGTTGCAACACAAAAGCCTGTACTGGTCCGGCTGTTAAAACACATCTACAGTTGTGTGGCTGGTGCGTTTAGGGGCTATCTTCACCAGTGACGTTAAATGAAGTCGGGCAGGATGACTATTGAGTTTAGCCTCATCAAACCCTAATGAAACACTACGTTTGGTGCGCTAAATCACTAATGTAGGGCTACATTTGTGCTGAATTTCACAAGAGAAAGCTATTTTATCGGACTGTGCACAGTTGCATTAACTGAATATATGGTTTATGGTTTTAATGTGACAACTAATCCATTTAATTCAATAGTGGGATTACTATGGGTACTCATTCCTTCCAGTGGGATTTTAGATTGATTTTAAGTGTTTGTGGTGTCGCTGATGGTCCAAATACTCACGTTGAACCACATCATCTCCAGCTACCCTGCAGTATGCAATCCCTCCCACATAGGGCGGTTATGGTTTCTCCGGTATAATAAAGCTACGGATTTGATGGGCCATTTTAGCCATAATTTTGATGAAATACACTCAGTCTAAACACAAAAACGCTCTAGTATCCATCGGTGTGTATTCAGTTGCCAGCTAACAGGTACATAGGGAGAAAAGTCTTTATTTCAGTCAACAAAGGCCGCCCTGATACGAGGTGAAATGAGTTCACCGTTTGGCTGTAGCGGCTCTAGTTTGTGCCTTGTGTTTGTCGCTAGATGGCAGAAGCAGTCCAGTTTTCTATCTAGGGGATTAACGGGGTCGTGCACCGTGCTGCAGCAGCCTGGACTATTTGTAATATAACATCAAGTACAAACCATGAGATGGCATTCAAAGGCAACGCGGTCGACTCGAAGGTAAGAGGAGGTTAATGTATCATGCGTAATGTGTCTCCGTGAAGTGTCATTCTGTCAATCGGGATCGCCTGTAGGGAAATGATGTGCAATTAAACAATGAAGATGATATGACAGGCTAGGCTACGTCGGAGGTATAATATCTTTAATGTAAAGATCATAATTCTGATTGTAAAGTCAGGTTTTGCAGCAGATAGTTACTGTCTGCCTCCCACTGCAGCCGGATAGCCTATAACATGTAGGACTGCATAGCTCCAGGTTAGTGTCTGCGTGGAAAATATGTGGTGTTGCACACACTACACAAATTAGATGCTGTATTGTGATGTTTATTCTGTCTCACCCCCACAGACCGTGCTCTTCAATCTTCTGCTGTGTCTACTCATATTTTACTCTCTTTTCTACATGATTGGGAGTGTTTGCTTCGGTGCCTTCAGGTGAGAATCTCTTACGCGCATGCGCACAGCAAACCAGCTTGAAAGCATCATAATCAACCTGTCCTGTAAATACCGCTAGAACTTCACTTATTCTAGTAACTGTTGTCCTTACATAGTGACTATTCGTGAATAAAACTCTGTTTTAATAAGATCACATGTAGTAAACCAGGGCAGGCAGTATTTCTAATGTTTCTGCCGGCGAAATATGATGCAGTATGTGAAGTCTGCAGTTTGTCTTTAGAGGTTGTAATACACACACAATGTACAGAAAGAGGAGGGACAGGGGCTCAAACAACTTAGTTTTGAATAAGGCTCCATTGTGGGTTAATCTGGCCATGGATCTACCATTGCAGCAGTGTTTGCAGGGGTGAGGTTTAATTATTATATCAACACCAGGAGGCCTCAGTGGAGAAAAAGGTTAAGTCTGTATGCCTGTTGATAAGTAGACAAAAGAGCTGAGATACATTAACACTTTAGGGGATTATACCACACTCTTTTGCAAATGCAGACAACAGATTTCCCTTTTTATTGTATATTTAATCCAGTCCTTATTTTTCATTCACAGGTTGGATCACTTTGACGGACTGATTCCATTTGACTTTAAGACCGAACCTGCCGAATCAAACTCCAAATACTTGGGTGAGCACACTAAATGAAGCCAGTAAGATCAACAAATAGTGTAAACTTTTTTTCACTTCTTGTATTTTTTTTCCACTACGTTTCTCAGTGAACCTCCTGTCCTTGGAGCTCACCTACTTTTGCAGTGGCCTTTTGTTTGCTGCAGTGGTTAGGAGGCGGGTGTGGGACTACGCCCTCACCGTCACACTTCTGCACGTAATGATTACCAGCCTAGGTGAGCAGAAATCTAACAAATAAATCCTCTGGTACACACAAATTGTAGAATCTGTTTTTTAAAATGCATGTTGTGTTCCCATGTGACAGTGATGTTGGAGTTTCCGACAGTGTGGCAGTGGTGGCTTGCTTTAGGTAAAACAAACATGACTGGCAACTTATCTATTAGTCATTACATTTAACTTTATAAGCTCAGTTTTTTTCCACTCTACATTTTTTTTGTTCCGTAGGTAGTGGCTTGTTTCTGATGATCTGCAACGGTCAGCTGATAGCGTACTTCACCTGCCAGAGTGACCAGAGCTACTCCTCATTCAGCATCTACTGACAGTGTCACACTCTGTATGAACTGTTTCAAAAAGTCTTGTGCAATGAGGTACAGAGGATTGGACCAGATGCTCTCATCCTGGAGACACCCATTAGAGTCTCCGCGGTGATGGATTTTTTTCTGTTTGTCACTGAGATAAGTCTCCTCACAATCACACATAGTCTGAGCGGGGTACAATTTTTGTTTAAGGGTTGGCAACAGACTGACGTCCTACTGTTTTTTTTTTAATGTAAATGCCACAAGGAGATGTTCTCTGTATTTTGCTCGTGATGCACCACGCCTCTGTCAATGTGCAGGATTTCAAGGCATACCGTGAAGTGTTTTCAATCCCCTTGTAACCTGTGAATGTAATGGCAGATCGGGAAAGTTGCAATAAATGTTTGTGGTGTACTTTAAAGACATAAATGTAAAGTGTTAATAAATAAAGCTGCTTCAGATTGAGTGTTTATTTTTTTACCCTCTTACACATTAAGGTACCTCAGATTTGTAAAATAGTGACCAGCCTATTTCACATTATGAACTGATGATAAAAAAATAACAGCAATAGCATAAAAATATACTTTAGTAACCAATGAAACATGCAGTGTTGGTGTAAGAATATTTTTTGCTTCAGTGTTTAAAAATAGACTTTGATTTAATAATTTATGACATAAAAAATAAATATTTTAACAAACATGCTCTCAGAGGATTTGGCGTTGTCATGAAACCGGCTGTGCTTCAACGTATTCCACTGGGTTCATGTAGGAGAATCCTGGGAAAGCCTCGTTGGTCCCGCATGGCTGGCACCGCTCATTCACAGAAGCAGGGACAGGTTGTAGCGTGAACTCAGGGTCGATGTAGCTGACATCACAGGGACCAGTCTGGAGAGGAGAGGGGAATAAACATACCCTCAGCTATACTGTGCATTGGTTAACAAACAAACAGTGCTCTCCATTCATTTTTTTAATCATTCCTACCACTTTTGGGATGAATGGGGGTGTGACTTTCCTGGCCAGGAGGTCGTCCCAGTTGATTGATGTAAAGAATGCATGTTCCTGCAGCTCCACCTGGAGATATATTGAGATTAGACTCTCTGTGGTTATGCATGTTTATATGAATCATTGCTTTTCTCCATAGACTGCATAAAAGAAGTGGATGTTGTCACATCATCCACTGGTTTGTGGACAACTGTTTTGAAGCCTCGCCTTGGTTTTTTGAGCCATAAGCAGAGGTGGGCAGAGTAGCCAAAAAATGTACTCAAGTAAAAGTAAAAGTACTCATAAAAATAATTACTCAAGTAAGAGTAAAAAAGTATGCAGTGAAAAGACTACTCAAGTAGTACTGCGTTTTCTCCGGATTTATTTTTGAAAGCAACACAAACGGTATAAAATAGTAGCAAACAACATATAAAACAGCAATCTTCAAACTAAAGATACAATATATTGCCATAAGTTACAAAGGGTGGACCGACATCATATTAAACCCTATGGATTAAGAATGGGATGTCACTTTAGTTCATATGTGAGTCAAGGCAGGTGACAGGCCGTTAAAAAGTGCGCGTTCACTGTTGCTATGGCTACGACCAACATGGCAACACTTGTCATCTGACCCAAGTAGCTGCATTTGATTGGCAAGATCATTTTCTAATGTTTTTTATTGGTTGAAAGCTGAAGACGTAGAAATAGATCTCGCATGTAATTAAAAAAAAAGATTAAAAAAAAAAAAAAAGTAACTACCATCACGTAGCCAAATAGAACGGCGTAAAAGTACCGTTCCTTTTTCAAATATATACTCAAGTAAAAGTAAAAGTATGGTCCAAAATAACTACTCCTAAAATTACAATTTATCCAAAAAGTTACTCAAGTATTTGTAACGCAGTAAATGTAGCGCGTTACTACCCACCTCTGGCCATAAGTGACCATATATGGATGAGAGAGTCAGTTCTACCAAGTCAGCTTCAATAATTCAAGGTAAACCAAACACAAGGCCGCGGTGCTTAAATGTTCACACTGCTATGAATACACATTAATATGTCACTATTCTGATTGACAGGTCACTGTGGTGGCAACGCCTTCAACCATGCCCTTCTTTATCATCTATTTTATGGGTTGGTCTGTTTTTGTGTGTGTCCACTTACAAGGTCATGACTCCCACCAAAGCGTTTGGTAACGTCTCTTTCCAGCAATCCCCTCAACAGTGAGCGGGCAGCGGGAGAGCCTCCATGACGCATCTGTAGTGGAGCGTGAAGTATGTTCTCAAACATCTCTGCCTTGTTGCAGCTGTAAAATGGAGGCTGAAAGAAAGAATAGGAAAAAAAAAAAAGATTCAGACAAGGACAAGGAAAAAGGTGATATGCTGAAAATATTCTATCACATTAAGCACTCAACCTGTCCAGGGTGTACCCTGCCTCTCGCCCCAAAGTCAGCTGGGATCGGCTCCAGCCTGCACCATCCAGAGTGCGGATAAGCGGTTAAGAATAATGAATGAATAAATGAATGAATTAAGCACTCACCAGTCCATAGAGCATCTCAAACAGCACAGTGCCGAGGCTCCACCAGTCCACTGCTGGACTGTACGGCTGGCCTTGTAGCACCTCTGGAGCAAGGTACTCAGGAGTCCCACAGAATGTATGCGTAATCCCACCTAAGGCCACTCCTTCTTTACAAAGCCCAAAGTCTGTCAGCATCGCATGACCCTCACGGTCCAGCAGGATGTTCTCTGGTTTGAGGTCCCTGGAAGACAAACAGATTGGACAAAAGTGTGGGTTTAGTCTGAAAACTATTGCAAAAACCTATTTCAGGTATTCCTATTGATATAACTGTTGTTTTTGATTCAGTTTGCTCTGGTTTCACCTCACTTTTCCTTCCGTTTATTTTTTAATGTGGCATTTGAAAACATGGTGGTTTTTAGTGGTAACATTTTCTATGCAGGAGTCTCTTATCAAAGTGAAATTTTCATTGGGACTTCCCAGCATGAATCAATTAAACATGTGGAACGTGTTTAAATCAAACATGAGCAAAGAAAGTGAGCCAAAACTCAGAAGACTGACTTTGCACTGGCTTGTCTGTTTGTGTATTTGTGTGTGTATGTGTACCTGTAAACGATGTCAAGAGAGTGGAGGTAGCCCAACGCCGTGGCCATTTCTGCAGCGTAAAAAGCTGCCCTGGGTTCAGGAAATGACCCCTCCCTCTGAAGGTGGTAGAAGAGCTGAGGAAAACAGGTGATGGCACCTTTACGTGAATCTCAGTTGTTTGCATAGGCTTAAGAAATATACAGTCTTTCATGTTTTTGTGTGCTAAAGAAACTGAAAGTTTACTCTATGATACAAAAATTGTCATTCCCCCAGTTTGTAACCATCCCACAGTTGACAGGGAGAAATAGTTTTTAGACACATACCTCCCCTCCATTAACATAGTCCAGGACAAAGTAGAGTGTGTTTAGTGTCTGGAAAGAGAAGTGGAGCCCAACCAGGAATGGATGTTGTAGTCCCTTCAGCAGCACACTCCTCTCGACCATCACATGCCTCTGCTATAGAGACACAACAGATACAACAAGTAGGTAGGTTGATCGATCGATAGATGGACAGATAGATAGATAGATAGATAGATAGATAGATAGATAGATTACCTCTTTCCTCTTGATAATCATCTGTTTCTGCAAAACTTTCACAGCGTAATAGCCTCCATCTTTTCGGTGTCTTGCGAGCAACACCTGTAAAAGTTTGACCCGTGTCATTCACTGTCGCAACAAAAATCTTACAATCACATATACAAAAATGTACAATAAAAAAATATTCTACCTTTCCAAAACTTCCTTTGCCAATAAGTTTGAGGTAGTCAAAGTCTGATGGTTTCATCCTGGTTAAAATAACAGAAGAAATTGTCAGAAATGTGTTGTTAGGCATACTCCTAAACGGTTTATGAGTAATTACTTAATTTGTGGTTATTAAAGTATCTATATATGCCTACACAGATCAGTTAATGGGCTATTATGTTGCATAAATAAAATATGTTTATGGTTGCAAGGTTGTGACCACACATTTATTTAAATTCACAGACTTTTTAACTGCATATTGCAGTTCTGAATTTAAGTCCAACACGAACTGGTACAGACAGAAAAACATGATCTGTAACATGAAGAAAAACCGTAGTTCTTTTTGGCATCAGGTGATAACATGACTTACTGTGAGGTTTCTCCAGTCGCTGAGCTCTGAGGAGAAAAAAGACACATAGGGTGAGGAGGGTCAGGAGGTCAGATACAGTTTCACCTCCTGTCAACACTCAGCACAGTCTGTGAAAAACCTCTCTACTCACCACTGTGCCCCTCTCCTGCTTCCCTCTTCTCACCCTGCTCTGCCGCCGCAGGATTTTCTGGGTGTCGAGGCTTCAATCAAAAAAGGCAAAAACAGTTCATGTAGGTTTGTTTGCTTGTTTGTTTGTTTTGTTTATATAAATCAGTTTCAGCACAAAGTCGAAAAAAGAAGAAGCTATAAACTTATGCAAACTTACTGTTGGCAGAATTGCTGACTGGAAACATGTTTGTTTAAGAAGTCACTGAAACCAACTCTCTTTCCCTTGAGCAGAGCTGCAAGACAGGCAAAAGGTTAGCTAGTCCCTCAGCGTTGCATAAGAGTGCAACAGCTGTATTTAACGTTAGCTACTCAGGAGGAATTTGACATAGTTTAATGGGGTTATGAAACTTTTATGACTGACTGGTTTCAGTGTTTCAAAGAGGCAAATGTGGCCTCTTGGAAACATTTTTTTAAAGCCAAGCCTTGCTATGTTACGTAAATACAATATTCTCATACTATATGGGTGACCTCTTTGTAACTAACCTAATTTTTTGTCTCTTGTAGCACTTTTTTAAGCTAGTGTTAACCTTTACTTTTGACTGTAACTGCTGAGACGTATCGTTCATTTGAAAGAAGTTAACGGTCGAATTTAAACTAGCTTAATGATGATAATAAAAAAAACAAATAAAAAAAAACGCTAGTTAGCAAGATTAACTTTTACGTACCTGAGAAAAAAGACACAAGTCCTCTCATTTTGGCGTAGGTCAGTGGATGGTCTTGAGTCACGGTCATTTTGACGAATACTGACTGACTGGGAGGTTTTGTAAAAATTAAAAAGAGGGGAGAAGTTGACCGTGGCGGCGGACAGCCCAGCAGCAGAGACGCCCCGCGTGTCCCAAACTTTCAGAGTGCTGCTGCTCAGTTTAAAAACCGGTGACGTCGCAGACGAATACCGGCATTGCTGCGTTTAAGTGCACTCGTAGTTGTCGGAATTATGAAGAGTGTGCACATGAGCGACCTAAATTGATTTGGTTGCTGTTTCTTTAGGTCCACTTCAGAAGGACTTACATGCACCCAACTTTTAATTTTTATCTACATCCTGAGGACTTTGCAGAAGAATTTGTTCATATATCATGCATAGCCTGATTTGTACATCATTTTATCCTACCCCAAAAACAACATGTTACATTTCGTCACCCTGTTAAAATAATCGCCTAACTCATCTTTTCAAGTTTTGCAGGAAACACAAAAAACTTCACCAAAAGTGTAACATATGACAATTATTGATCATTTTACTCAAAAAGGATGTAACAAAGGATGGCTATTGGCATAGTAATAACACTGTGTGTAAAGAGAAATAAATGACTTAGGCAATTTTTTGAACATGCCTTTGTGACATAAGCAAGATATGGTAACACTTTATTTTGAAGGTGTCTACATAAGAGTCACACAAGCCTGTCAGAAACATGACATGGCAAGTATCATGAGCATTAATGTTACTTCAGAGTGTCATTAATGTTCATGACACATCCCATGTCATGGTTATGACACACTCATGTCACTCTTATGTAGACACCTTAGATTAAAGTGATACCATATCTTGCTTAAGTCACAAAGGCATGTTCGTGTCAAGAATAAAACACTGATAAACTAAACTGATAACTAAACAATCTCCCTCTAGCTCTTCTTTGCTGGGTTCTTATCTGATGCCTAGGAATGTGGCAAATTGTCAAGGAAGTGATGATCTTAAAGTGGTAAAATCACATGATCTGATCAACTGAGGATGTAGGCGATTTTACCATAGGTGGTCATGAGGAGATGATTTAGGCAACAAAAAAAATGTTGACAAAAAATGACTTAGGCGATTATTTTTACAGTGTGACGATTTGTATTCATTTATTTATGGAATAATAAAAAGAGATAAACAAAGTTCCTCCCGGAAAAAAACCCATTTGATTCTAATATGTGGACAGAATGAAACAAGAATTTTGAACCTTTGAATATTAAGAAGGGGGGTGAGAGAAAAAGTAGACAAGAAGTCTTCAATATTTCAGAGCTTGAGAAGACCAGCTATAGGTACCTGAAGGCAGCAGACTCGTGCCCATTGAGAAAAGAGGAACCGGGTGCTCACGAGCCTGCCTTATGCAGCCACGCGGTTGGTGGAGTGACCCAGCAGACGTTCCTATCATACTTTCTTTCTTTCTGGTTAGACGCCGTATAGTATATAGCACCAGTAAGTAGGCTGAGTGTGAGGCAACACTTATAGTTGGATATGTCACACATAATGCGACAGCTAAATATGTAGGATACTGGATGTGAGAAAAAAATCAGTCTACATTTACAGTAGAATGTAGTAAATCTACCACATATGGCAAGAAGGGATTATTTGAAAAACGAGGGCAGATGTGGTATCACTTTTATATAGGCCACAAAAAAGACAGCACACATTCCTTTTGGTTATATAGGTCATGGAAACTATAGCCTACTATATGACTGAAGTCCAGACAGCATTCCTGCACATGACAGCATCTGTCTTTCTGTCTCATATAGCTGCTGCACGCTTGAGTGTAAGGACAGGGCCTGTTCACACATCACACACCGTGATATATGACTAAACTGCTGTAGAATCGCACGTACAACTGTAGTTACCGGTTGTTTTTTTTATAAAAGCAGTTTACATACACTCTAGACATTCACAGATGCTATTAAATCCAAATGGCACTGCTATATACTGAATTAATAGTGAATCAATTGATACATTGTATTGTATTGAAAAGTATTTGCTCGAGTACTGTGCATAAGGACTATTTAGAGGTACTTTTTATTTACTCAAGTGCTTTATACTTCTACTCTACTTTGCAGATTCAGAGTGGAAATACAAAACATTACCTTAAAAATAATTATGATTTATTTTTCAAGATTAAGATAAAATAAGATGTTATTGTTCCCTAGGGAGACTTTCTCAAGTTACTGAGTGGAAAAAGTTTCTTAAAAGTAAAGGTTTGTATACATAAATGCATTCATGATTTTAATACAACAGTATAATATACATTGTTCTGAAATGTGCTTTTGGTACTTTTAAGTATATCTTGATGTCAGTACATTTGTACTTTTACATAGATAACAAAGTTGAATGCATAACTTTTACTTCTAACAGAGTATTTTGATACTTTGGTATTGCTACTTTTCCTAAAGTACAAGCTCTGAGTACTATTTCCATGACTGGCAACATGTGATTATATAATAAATGGAAATAGGTAGAGGGACTATCTTGAGTCTGGCACAGCTAGTGGTAAACAAATTCTTCTGAGAAGGACAGAGGGGAACAAATATTAAACTGTTCCATCAGTGACAACAAGTTATAGATAGATAAACTGTTATGGGACATAAAAGTGCAGGTGATAAAATAAGCCCAGAGGTTTAATAAGAAGTATTATCTGACAGTAAACTGGAAATAAGCAGTAACGGAACTGAATCAGAGTAAGAGTGTGTGAATTAAGTAAATGGTACATGAAGTGCAGATACTGAAATAACGTCAGGTTTGTCTCTGTGTCACTGTGTCTAAATTTGGATCTGCTGGGTTCACAGTTGGTACAGGGTGTCTTGGTTACTGTTGCAGAAAGCTGATCCTCAGACGGCAACAGGAGGGAGGTCCCTCTCTGTTACAGCGCTGGATGGAGGGGAGGCGGGAGTCTTTCCCTCCTCACCCCAAACTGAACTGGTCTCTGCTGGTCCGGCCGACCCCCCTCCTCAGTCTGACACCTCTTGCTCTTGTCACATCACTCTGTAAACTAGCCGGGGCTGGTTTTTGCTTCTCCGGGCATGCAACAGGTGACACTGAACACACCACGCACACATCTCAACAACCTAACAGCATTCCTACAAAAGTGGGAACCCAACCAATCAGTCAACCCTCCAGGAGACAGGACAGGTTCTCTGCTTCAGCCTCAGGACTAACAGGAAGAAAAGCTGAACCACATTCAGGACACCTAAAGCCCCTTCTGACTCCATTATAGTATCCATGATCAGCTGCCTTCATCACCCCTCTTCTTAATCATTTCATTCAAGAACAAATCACCCTTTAACCCTCATTAAATCATTGATGTAAGAAAAAACACATTAAACACATTAAACACATTTCATGGAAAAAACACATTAATAATATGATTGCAAAGATGGGCAGAGCTATATCAGTTCTAAGAAGACATGCAACTTTTATGAATCCAAAAATCTTGAAAACAGCAATCCAATCGATAATATTATCACATCTCGACTATTGCCCAGCAGTTTGGTCGAATGCCACTGGAGACATGTTAAATAAACTACAAGGTATACAGAATAGAGCTGCCCGCACAATACTAAAGTGTGACTACAGAACAAATATTATCTCTATGCACAAGGAACTTAATTGGTTATTGGTCAAAGACAGACTATTGTACTCACTGCTAATTGTTATTAAAAATATATCTGTCCTAAAAGCACCTTTTATTTTGTTTAGAAACCTTGCTTTTAGTGCAGAGAGTCATAAATATATCAGCAGACATGCAGCTGTAGGTAACTTTACATTACTTAAAGCAAGATCTAACGCCATCAAGCGCACGTTTCTGTAAAGAGGTATGAAAGAATGGAATTCACTGCCTAAAAATATCAAACTCACCACTAACATAAAGCAATTCAAAATATTAATAAAACAGTATTTATCAAAATAAGAAAACATGGTATATTTATACGTATGTAGTATATTTCTATAAATATATGATATGTGTTATTATAATGTATATGCTGTAGAACGAAGGTGTATATACAACATATGTATTATGTGTTAGTAGATTTTGTAATGATGTATACATATATGTAGAAATGTGTGTAATATGGATTAATATGTGAATCATTTTTGTTTTGTTTTGTTTTTTATTTTTATTATGTTTTGTGTTTTCAACTGTATATTTGATACTGTTGGACCCCAGGAAGAATAGCTGTGGCTTTGCTGCAGCTAATGGGGATCTTAATAATAAACTAACTAACTAAACTAATGTCTCTGTTTTACTCTGGTACACAGTAACACATCTGGAGTCAAGTCGGCTGCAGGCAGATTTTTAGTTGACACTGGAAATGTTGGCTCATTCTGCTTGGATTCAGTAGGCACAAACGACAGTACACTAAACTATCTGTTCTTTATTCTTAATTTGTACAGAAACATTGATATTGTATCATTTTTACAATTTTACATAGAAAATATAAGCTTATGAAATATGATGCATTATAGATTAAACTACCCAACAGTATTCAAACATTTTTTGGAGCTACATATTAGTAACAATAAATATGCAATATGCTGTATTATACAATTCACAAGCAGCATGTACTTTTACTTGATTAAGTACATTCCCTTCATAATACTGTATAAAAAACTTCAGCAGCATTTTCAAAAAGACTCTTCTTCTTCTGTTGTATGGAGAATTTTAAGAGTTCATAAGGAATATCAATTTTGATGTACTTTTCAAAACCTTTTTTGGTGCAGTACAGAGAATATCAATCAAACTGTTGTTGGATTGTTTCAGTTATATATCTCAGAGTTTTAAAAATGTTGCTCATGTATTTTTATTGTGCACTCAAGAGAATATCAATCATAATGGTTTTGGTTTATTAATTTATTAGAATGGGTTTTTATCTGATTTTGCAAATGAATTCCTAATTTTACACTGTTGAATTCCTATTCTTATTTCAAGAATCTCAATAAGTCATCCATTATTGATTATATGAGATTGTCTTCTTGTTAGCAAATTGTGCCTTCTATTAGTAAGGGGAATATATAAAGAAAGAAATAGATAAATTAATTTTAAAATGCTTTCAAAATGTTCTGTCAGGGTGTTACAGATAATATTAATAATGATAGTAATAAAATAATAATAATGCAAAAAATATATAAAAATATTAATAATAATAAAGTTTTTTTTGTTTTTTTTTTACAGTAGCCTATGTATGTTAGCAGTACATATTATAACGCTGAACGCACATGACAGCAGCAGTACTTCATCTGTCCTGTAGATGGAGACAGCAAGCCAGAGGTCTTTGTGAAGTAAACTTACAGCTTTTATTTTTTTCTGTCCTTCTTTAGGAACTTGCAGTGACCTTCACTTAATTAAAGTACTAATACCCCACTGTTTGAGGTAAAATAATCGATTATGAAAATAATGGTTAGTTGCAACTCTGCCTTTCAGTGATTCTATCAAAGAGGCTTAACTTACTATCGTTAGTATACTGCTTAAAATAACGTTAATAATACATGTGAATGACAATAATAACCAATATATTAGTAGATATATGCAAGTATTGTGCTTGAATACAAGTTTTATGTACTTTACTTATTATTATTATTATTTCTTTCCATAATTCAATTTTATGCAACTTTATACTTCTACTCCACTACATTTTGATAGCCAATATTGACTCATCATTTATTTGACGATTTGATTCACTTTGCAGATTTGTATTAATAACACAAAATATAAATAATCTAATAAATAAGAATGTAGCAGCCTATTATTAATATACAAACAGTGCATACAGTAGTTGAAGTTAGCTCCGCCTTTACCAGCTGCAGTATTAAATTGTTGAACACATTAATGCATCAATAATAATAATCCAGTAAATAATATAAATAATAATATACATACATTATAGAGACACGCTATTGAATGCTGAATATTATTATTACACATAGGGATTTTCCTATGAGGATTTTGTATTGTACAGATATTGAAAATAGATTGTTGCATGTGAAATAAAATGTTGTATATCGTTGTAATATGAACAATAAAAAACAAAAAATATTAACATTATATTTGTATATATACTACGCAAAGGATATACACAGCATAGCATAAAAGGGTATAAGAACACATACAATAATATAAAAAGTATACAAAAGTTTTTTTATGTAATGTATGCTGTGTAGCAAATATGTAAAGTAGAAAGTATAAGAATAATAATATAAAATATATAAAATACAAAACTTTTACTTGTAATAGAGTATTACTATGCTGTAGTTTTGCTACTTTCACAAGATGTTAATCATTATTCCATTAGTGCTTGTTATCGTCACACTTTTAAAATAATCGCCCAGGTTATTTTTTGTCAAAATTGTGTTTTTTTTTTGCCTAAATCATCTCCTCATGACGCCAGCCACCTATGGTAAAATCACCTACATCCTCAGTTGATCAGATCATGTGATTTTACCCCTTTAAGATAATGGCCTATGTCAAGTGTTTGACTTAAGCAGATTTTTTTGAACATGCCTTTGTGACTTAAGCAAGATATGGTAACACATTATGTTGAAGATGTCTACATAAGAGTGACATGAGCGTGTCATAAACATGACATGGGATGTGTCATGAACATTAATGACACTTTGAAGTAACATTAATGCTCATGATACTTGTCATGTCATGTTTCTGACAGGCTTGTGTGACTCTTATGTAGACACCTTCAAAATAAAGTGTTACCACATCTTGCTGAAGTCACAAAGGCATGTTCAAAAAATTGCCTAAGTCGTTTATTTCTCTTAAGTACATAATTTACACACAGTGTTATTACTATGCCAATAGCCATCATTTGTTCCATCCTTTTTGAGTGAAATGATCAATAAATGTCGTATGTTGCACTTTTGGTGAAGTTTTTGTGTTTCCTGCGAAACTTGAAAAAATAAGTTAGGCGATTATTTTAACAGGGTGACGTTAGAATGCTTTTTTGTTTTTTTTGCTATTAAGGCTATGCTTTGCGCGCGCGCCTCCTAGAGCGCGCATCCCACCGGGAGCGCGCGCGGCGAAGGGGCGGGGCCGCGCGGAGTCAGCGCAGGCAGGGATGAGAAACTTGTCCCGGATATTTACCTAACTATACCTGGCTCTTCCGACGCGCCCCGTCCCAAGCTTTCCACAGCGGACAGCCTGAGGAATATGATCCGTCTCTGAAGCGGGACAACAGAGGTACACATGTCTTTTATTATTGTCGTTTAAACCTTCTCTTCCCTAAAAAACAACACTTGGCCAAGTTGTAGTTACGTTAGATCCGCCGTGGTTGGAGGAAAGTTTGCCCGTGAAGTGTTCCTCCTCTTGGGTGTAGCTGTAGAAAACTTCAGGCTGTCAACAGGTTTCTTGGTGGCGTTGTGGTCCAAAGTACAGCGAGGTCACAGCACAGTTCATAACCGACTGTCGGACAACATAAATAAAGGCCTAATACACTGAGACAGGCCCCGTTTATTCATTGGTGTGTGTGCGTTTGATTAGCAAAACAGGCCATATATGCTAGGTGGTTTGTATTCTACTCTGTGCACTTGTACTTGTACAGAAAAAAAGTGTCATAAAGTGAGTTAAGTATTTTATTTCCTCATCTGTAGCTGTCATGTGGGAACAAACCTCACCATAACAGATATAGATGCAAGATGCAAAACACCCAGTGAATCATGATAAATCTGTTTTTAAATGTAGCATTCACTTGTAAATTCATTAGAGGACTGCCTGTGAGAGGGGTTATTATGGAAAACCAGCTGCCAAACTGGGAACAGCTCAGTTTTAATATATTCAGAGTCCGTCACTGTGTTCAAACATTAACTCAAACACTGTGTGTCCTTTCAGAATCACTGTGAAACAGGCCGGCCTGGATCTATTAATCGTTCACCTGGAAACAGAGACAGGACACATGTACGAACACACACCTGCATGCATACAGATGCACACACACACACACACACACACACACACGCACATAGATAGGTATTCTCAAGGCCGAGGTAAGGTATTGGATTTGAGCATTAGTAGTGCATGTATGTGTTTGTGCTCCCAGCGGCTGGTCTGAGATCAGTTGTAGTGTACGGTAGATGGGCGTGTTCAACTCTGAAAATGTTTAACATTCTTATCATTCAGCTGCCTGCGAAAGGCGGAGAGACGCAGAGGGAGAGCAGCAGGGAGAGGGAAGGGACATGTTCAGACCCAGGCCAAATAATAAGGAATTACACAAATCCACACACACACACACACACACATATACAGAGTCACTCCTTCGCATTCACGCTGCATTACTCACTGCAGCCCGATGCTCCATCCAGCACATATATTACTCACCACACAATGTCATCCTGAGGGAGGTGCTTTCATTGGAAGACAACAGCCTGGAAACATCTGACACTGTTTTTGTGGTTGTGTGTGTACGTGTGTGTGTGTGTGTTTCCAGGTCCCCACTCAGTGACGAGCTGAGGACAGGGTGTTTGTCTTGAGAGGGAGGCAGAGTTACCGTGGTAACAGACATGCCAAAACCGGACCTGCTCTGCCTAGTTCAGCTGCTGGACGGCACTATCGAGACCTTCAGAGTCAGCGTGCGTAACACACACACACACACATATACATACACAGACATACATGCACATACACAGACATCCATACGCTGTTTCCTGTCTGTCGTTGAGGAGATCATATGTTGCTCCTATCTGTCTCGGAGCTCTGCTAATGATCACCGCGTCAGTGCATGATACAGTGAGCGACTACTCTTTCCTATGCCCATTGATCCACATCTCCTATTAAACACCGTGACCTTGATCTGAAGGACACACGCTTCACCTCCTGCAGCTTAACAGAGCTTGTCACACTTAAAGAGTCTTTTACATCATCTGCGTATCATGTCAAATGCAGCCTGACAGCAGTATACACACACACACCCACTGACAGGCGTACACACACACACACATGCAGAAAGGCAATCACACATATTGCTTTTCTAGGACAGCAGCTGTGCAGCATCTTTATGTGAACAGTGGGAGAGCGCTACGGTTGTTTCCAATATTAAACTCCCCATTACTGACTTGTTTTACAGCTCCTGTGTTACTTGTGTTCAGACAAACACACACACACACACACACACACACACACACACACACACCACATACATACATCTGCATACACAGTTTTTTTTGGACACTTTGTTTGTTTTCTGCATTCCCCAGCAGTTTGAACTTTTTTTACATTACTTTTTTTGTTTTGTTTATTTTTGTCCTCCTTGTTTGTCGTTTGTCTTCCTAAAACATCCTTTGATTGTTTGTTTGTCCCTGTACTGTGTTTCCTTTTTCCTATAATCACTTTATTACACAATACAAACAAATAAATTGATGACATTTTTTAACGGATTTTCACTGAAAAGGGCAATGCCCGTTTAAACTGCTCTTCGTCTGGATGTTGTGTCCACACACATAAAAAATTATTGGACTCACTGTTCACCGCCGCAGTTTACAGTAAACATGGTCTTCTTGTGATGTTAATGTGCTTCCGGTAGCAAAAACCATGGAGAAAATGCATATGAGCTGCGGGTAGTGATTAATAGTTAAACTACAGCGTGTTGTGCTGCAGATGGAAATCTTATTCTCACCTGGATGTATGCATTATTAATTGTTTTTGTCAGATTTACAACCATTTTTAATATTTAAAATAACCTTGGAGAAAGTTACAGATTTTCTAAAACCAAAATAATTAGAACCCGGTCTTACCCCTCCAGCCTGTCGTCTGTTTCCATGCACACATCTTGGACTATTATCATCCCTGTACATATTCTCTATACTATGAACTTACACATCCCCTGAAATATATATTGCACATCCTGCACAAAACTGTGCAGCTTCCTCATTCTAAAATGGTTCTATATTTGCTACAGTGTTTTTATATCTTTTTCTTTATCAGTCAAACCTACTGAGCTCATGTGTTATTTGCTCTGGCCCTCGCTAGGCCAATCACAGCCCTTTATGGAAATGGGGCAGGTTTGATGCGATAACTAGCATCAGGCACAACTCACGAAACTCAGTTGAAATTGTCAAATTACGCAGCGCTCATATAAATCAAGATCTTGCCTATGTTGCCTATGTCTTGCCTCAAAGGTTTTAAAGGAACACTCCACCGATTTTTCATATTAAAACATGTTATTCGGTCAAGTAAGACGAGTTGATACAGACCTCTTGCGTCTCAATGCGTGCACTCAATCGCCCTGGCGCGCGGCGCCACTTGGCTAGCACTTAGCTTAGCCCAGTTCATTCATTAGGATCCAAACAGATGGACAGTTAGAAGCGACCAAACTCCTCCACGTTTTCCCTATTTAAATACAGCTACACGAGTAGTTAAACGACCAAGTATGGCGACACAAAATAAAATGTGGCGCTTTTCTAAGCTATTCCGCCATACATTATAGTTATCCTTTTTATCCGCTTAGAAAAGCGCCACGTTTTATTTTGTGTCGCCATACTTGGTCGTTTAACTACTCGTGTAGCTGTATTTAAATAGGGAAAACGTGGAGGAGTTTGGTCGCGTCTAACTGTCCATCTGTTTGGATCCTAATGAATGAACTGGGCTAAGCTAAGTGCTAGCCAAGTGGCGCCGCGCGCCAGGGCGATTGAATGCACGCATTGAGACACAAGAGGTCTGTATCAACTCGTCTTACTTGACCGAATAACATGTTTTAATATGAAAAAATGGTGGAGTGTTCCTTTAAGAAACACATGTGCACGGGTCACCTGTTACTTGAGAAAGTTTGTGACCAGGCCGCCATGTTTGTCCGGCCTGAAAATGGACCAAGCATCTTCTCAACTTGCATGTATCATTCAGTACTACGTTACATGTTTCGTTGCTCTGATACATTGTGTGTCTATCTGTGGAATTTTCTCATTATTAGGAAAATCGGAAATGAACGTAGAGGTTCCAGACTAATACACATTTGCGAATTAATGTGGCGGTAACAGGCTAATGCCTTTATTTTTCTTTCCTCTTTATATGTTCTTTGTACAGTACAGGCCAAAAGTTTGGACACACCTTCTCATTCAATGCGTTTCCTTTATTTTCATGACTATTTACATTGTAGATTCATCAAAACTATTAATGAACACATGTGGAATTATGTACTTAACAAAAAAGTGTGAAATAACTGAAAAACATGTCTTATATTCTAGTAAGCAAAGGGTGGTTACTTTGAGGAATTTAAAATACAAGACATGTTTTCAGTTATTTCACACTTTTTTGTTAAGTACATAATTCCATATGTGTTCATTCATAGTTTTGATGCCTTCAGTGAGAATCTACAATGTAAATAGTCATGAAAATAAAGAAAAACGCATTGAATGAGAAGGTGTGTGTCCAAACTTTTGGCCTGTACTGTATGCACCAAACACAGAGTCAAATTCCTTGTCATTTACAACGTGTATGGCAATAAACCTTTTTCTGAATCTGATACTGATTCTCCCTATCAATACGTTAGGCACTGCTGTAACATATAGGACAGTATATTTATATTTGTATATGTACAAATAAGCAACCGGTAAATGTTTTTGGCTGATATTAATGTTTGTTTGTTGTTTCCATCTTTCAGAAGCAGGATGAAGGTGTGGTTCTGTTGGACCAAGTATGCGACCACCTGGGCCTGCAGGAGCGGCAGCTCTTCAGTCTGCAGATCAGAGAATCCAGCACAGCCATCGCCTCAGTCACAGCCAACACACTCTCTCCTGTGAGCTCACTGTTCATCCGCTGCTCGTTGGAGCTGGGACTGTAATGTATTGTGCTCGCTGATTGCTGTTTAGACAGTGATAACCACAGGGTATGCTTACATAAATGCTTTTTTTTAGCCCCAGTTAGCCATTATACTTAATGAATTTCTTTCTCTTAGCGATGGTTGGAGCCTGAGAAACCCTTGAAGAAGCAGATAAAAGGTATCTGTCTTATACTGGCTCCAGAGAATTCACTGTCTTTCTCCAGAATGATTTCTCCAGACAAACACATTTTTAAATATTGATAGAGAGGAGGTGCACTGTTGGAGAGAAGAGGATTGAGGTGAACCTGCAACTATAGATATGTGCCTTTTCTCTTCAGGTCTTGCATCTCCCTTTTATCTGAACTTCAGAGTGCGATTCTTCATCTCTGATCCCAACTCTCTGCAGCATGAGCAGACAAGGTTAGCATATGCGCTCCTCTGTTATGTGTGTTTTTGTAGCAGTCATATATCACTAGATATTGATCTGGAGAAGTTGTGTGACTCAGAAAGGTCCTTTTTTTCGCCGGGATTATGGACAAAACTGAAAGCGTGGGCTGTTAAAGTTCCTTTTGTCTCGTCTCTGCAGGCACCTGTACTTCCTCCAGATCAGGAGTGACATTAGAGAAGGACGGTTAGTAACATGCACGCATAACCACCCATCCCCCCCTGTGCACAGTTTGTGTTTAGCTGCTACAATGTGTAATCATGGAGTATGATTGCAGGTTGCAGTGCCCACTGAGTGCAGCTGTAGTGTTGGCCTCTTACGCCGTGCAGTGTAAGTTCTATCTCTTCCTGGAGAAACACATGATTAATGACTTAATAATAACTGAGTGAGTAATTAGTCCTGTTGAGGATGCTTTCAATACAGCAGCAGCTCTCTTACAGCACCCCAGATGTCAGTGTGTGAATGTGCCGATCTGATTATGTGTGGATGCTCAGTGTCTCTTTCCATCACCTGCAGCGGAGATGGGGGATCACTGTCCGTCTCGACTCCCCGGTTACCTCTCCAAGTGCTACTTCATTCCAGAGCAGGATGAAGACTTCCTGTCTAAAGTGGAGGATCTGCATCCACAGCACAAGTAGTTCAGACAATTTCATTACATCTACAAACAACCAGTTTGCCGTGCAGTTGGTTCCCGGGGTGTAATGTGACTGTGTGTTTTCTCAGGGGACTGAAGCAGAGCGAGGCAGAGCTGTGTTTCCTCAACACTGCACGGACGCTGGAGTTGTATGGCGTGGAGCTGCATGCTGCCATGGTAGAGTGACTCCCTCGCTTAAAATATCATGTAAAACCTCATGTTGTCGTTTAACCCTCTGAACCATGCAACCCAATCGATTGTGATATTTCCAACAGTCCTTGAAACAATCATGTGTGACGAATGCTTCCATTAGGGAAATGAACCAAATAAAAGCTTAAAATAGTTAGATTTCATCACTTTCTTCTACATGCCTCATTTAAAATGTGGCCAAAAATAAACTATTTGCACAAACCAAATCCTGTAAAACACATTAAATTGTGCACAAATGCACAAAACGTCCTGAATCTACTTGGTGTTCTAAAAGGTTAACTTCCTTTGCATGCTTTTTATTCCACTCATGTATGACACTTTTTGTCATTCCCTCCTTTTCCCATCTCTCAGGACACCAATGACGCCCCTCTGATGGTGGGTTTGGCCTCCAGCGGTGTTGCAGTTTTCTGTAATATGATTTGTTCCAGTTTCTTCCCCTGGTGAGTGATGCTGATGCTAATTACAGTGCGTGGCTTTGTTCCTGTACTTTTATTCATTTAACCAATTATGTTCTTCACATGTAGGGGGAACATCATCAAGATTTCATTCAAGAGGAAACGCTTTCTTATACACCTGAAACGTAAACATGTGAGTCCTTCTACCATTTATTTGCTCTTAAGAGCAGAGCTGCAACCAAAACATTATTATTAACAATGATTAATCTGTCCATGAGTCTAAAAATAATGAATAATGTCCATCCCCAGTCCAAGGTGATGTCTTTTTTTGTTGGTCGAAAACCCAAAAATATTCAGTTTAATATGATATAAATCAGAGGAAAGCAGGAGATCTCCATATTTTAGAGGCTGAGAACAGCATTTTCTGCCATTTTTGCTTGAAAGCTTACAAATCAACACAGTTGGCAATTATTTTTCTGTTGATTGACTGATTGAATTGATTAGTCTACTAATCATTGCCGCTCTCCTTAATAGTTTAAAGATCCGCTGTAAACAAATTGCTGCTTTTGATTGCTCGACTGGTAAATCCATTAAAGGTTTGAAGTCAGCTCATTTTTTTTTCATTGCTTCATTAAATTAGCGCACTTTCATTTTGCAACAACGTTTCACAAGCTTGACTACAATATGGTCTGCATAGATGTGAATATAGCCTTGATTGGATGATTCATATTCACACTTTTCACAGTTTTTCTCTGTGTGTTTATATGTGTGACAAGTAATAAATCATTCATACAAAATATGAGAAAAGGCATTTTTTTTTATTGCTGGTAACAAATGCAACCTGAACTGCAGCTTAAGTCAGAGATGTGACCTTGAATATTAGAGTTGCAAAGAACTCAAACATTATAAAGCATCATTTATATGTAACAATCAACCCTTAACTCACCTGTATGTTGCAGGGGGAGACCCAGGACTGTGAGGTGTCTCTGCTCCTGCCCTGCCCCAAGACCTGTAAGAACCTGTGGAGGTCCTGTGTGGATCATCACTCCTTCTTCTGCTCCAACAGAACTGCCAGGAACCCCAAACACAGCAACAGCACAGTTCAGACCTACAAAAAGCTGATAACACAGCACCTGGGCCTCGGCAACAGTAAACCTGAGAGGTGAGCCTTCACTTCTACATACACTACTGGTCAAAAGTTTTAGAACACCCCAATTTTTCCAGTTTTTTATTGAAATTCAAGCAGTTCAAGTCAAATGAACAGCTTGAAAGGGTCCAAAGGTAAGTGGTGAACTGCCAGAGGTAAATAAAAAAAAGGTAAGCTTAACCAAAACTGAAAAATAATGTACATTTCAGAATTATACAAGTAGGCCTTTTTCAGGGAACAAGAAATGGGTTTACAACTTAACTCTATGGAGTCTTGGGCTATTTTGTCCATTTTTGAATTCTTTTCATGTCTTTGTAAGTCATTTTGTGTCTTTTTTTGGTCTTTTTGTGTCTTTTTTTAGTCTTTTGGTGTCTTTTTTAGTTCTTTAGTCCAACATAAAATGTGATTTTGAATCTTTTTTTTTACTTTCAAAACACTATCATGCTCAATAAAGAATTTTAAATGTTGCAGATGTGCTTTAATTTCAGAGTACACTGAGACATTAAACTGCATAATTTTCAATTAAATTCTGGAAAAGTTGGTGTGTTCTAAAACTTTTGACCGGTAGTGTAAGTAAAATAATTTTAAAATCAATTCTGAATAAAATGGGTAGCCAGTGCAAAGCTGCTAAAACTGGAGTTATGTGGTGGTATTTTTTGGTTCCTGTTAAAATTCGGGCAGCAGCGTTCTGCACCAGTTGGAGTTTGTGGAGGGAGCTCTGACTGATTCCAGTATACAGTCCATTGCAGAAGTCCAGGCAAGCTGCTGCTGCTCCTGGAGGTACCGAGGTCTAAACGGAAGCTCAGAGGGGACAGATCTTTCTCTGTTGCAGCCCCCAAACTATGGAATGAGCTGCCTTTACACATCAGACAAGCCTCCTCACTGTCCATTTTTAAAAGTCATCTTAAAACCTATTTTTATTCCTTGGCTTTTAACCACGCATGAGACTCTGCTCTTGTTTTTAGTGTTTTATGGTTTTTCTTTTATTTATTGTTTTTTAAATTGTCTTTTAAAAAGCAATGAATCTATTTATTTTAGTGTTTATTTCCTGTTTTATTTATTTTATTGTCTCTTGTTCTGTTTGTTTATGTACAGCACTTTGTTGCGGCTGTTGTTGTTTTAAAGTGCTTTACAAATAAAGTTGAGTTGAGTTGAGTTGAGCAAGAGAAGATAAAAGCATGTAAAACCTTGTGTAAGTCAGAATGGGATAAAAAAGATCTAATTTTGGAAATGTTTTTAAGATGGAAGAAACAAGACTTTACAGTGCTTTTTACCTGTGCATCAAAACAAAGCTCAGCATCAAACAGAACACCCAGGTTTTTAGCAGCCTGCTTCAGGTTCAGGGAGAGGGGACCAAGTTGTGTATTCACATGTACATTCCTGTCAAAAACATGGATAATGTTTGTTCTTTTCCTTCTGAATGTGCAGTGGTCCAGTGTGCCACCGCGTGGTGGGAGGGATGGTGTGGAACCCGGTTCTGCAGAGGTCGTTCTCATCGGAGCACCTCGAGACCAAGAGTCTGCCCTCCAGATCGCCCCCAAACACCCCCAACTGGTACACACTGCAGCATCAAACACAACAAAATGTTCTCAGTTCTCATCAAGCATCACCACAGCATCTTTTTTATTTATTTTTTGATTGCCTTAGGTCTTTTTTATTGGTATTCAAAGTCATATAAATGGCAATAAATCACAGACACACTTGGATGGATTAATACAGCCCCATCTCTGTTATTATACTACTGTACTGTTTGGTAATCAAGCAGAAACGATTCCAAACAGAGGCTACACTTACATGAACATATAAATCAATTCAGTGAGACACAAAAGAATATAAATTAAATTAAAAATATACAATAAAGCAATAAACAGAAAAATATTAACAGAAATAAATAACATTAAATGAGTAGTAAAAAAAAACATGCAAAAAATAGATACATTAAAAAAATTACAAGTAAATAAATTGATAAAATACATATAATATGGGGTCAGTTTTACAAATATACAATACAACATCAATGGCATTCATTCATTCTTTCTATATTAGCTAAAAATGGTTGCCATACAGCATAAAATGTCTCTTTATGTAACTTGATAAAATCTTATACTCAGCTTGTTTTGTTCTCTTTTCTCTCTCCGGCAGGCGAAGTCCTCGAGTTCGTCACGGCATCCGTAAACCGCGTCCATCCTCCGTTGAACTGACCAATGACCTGAAAGACATGTCGGAGGGCGAGGACGTCTTCTACACATACAGGGCGTCTGTGAGCAGCAGCAAGGACAGCGAGGGAGACGCTTCACCGCAACAGTCAGTATCAGTTACAACAGAAATGTCTGTCTGTCTACTTCTTCTGAACATTTTTAACCTCCTGTGACCCTGCGTCCTCATATGTGGACATTTCATTTGAGGTTTTCTGGACCTTATACTTCATTCTGGAATTCTGGAATTTGTTTGTGTTTGCGGCCGGGTGTCTCCAGGTTGTGTCAAAATAACTCTGTGATGAAATGAAAACACAATATACAGGTTCATCTCAATAAATAAGAATATCGTAGAAACGTTTATTTATGTCAGTAATTCAATTCAAAAAGTGGAAATAACAAATTATATAGATCCGTTACACACAGACTGAAACATTTCATGTCTTAATTTATTTAATTTCTTCAAATTATAATGATTATGGCTTACATTTAATAAAGACCTAAAATTCAGTGTCTCAAAAAATTTTAATATTATAAAAGACCAATTTTAAAAAGTATGTTTAATAAGGAAATGTTGGCCTCTGAAAGTATGTCCATCTATATGACTCAATACTTGGTTGGGACTATTTGACTTGAACTACTGGAAATGGACTTTCCATGATATTCATGATATATATACTTAATTCTGCTGAACTATGAGCTGTTGTCCTCAGTAGTACACACTCTAGAAAAAGCACAATACGTCAATCAGTGTAAAATCAGATGGCAGCATCTTGGTAAAGTCCATCAACATCTTATCCCCAGACAAAAGTGGACAAGGTGCAAAATCTGATCTCATTTTATGGTTAAAACTTGTGTATTTGTCCTTAATAATTTTTGTAGTTTCATATTCTGTGCAAGTTTGACTATTTTTAGCGATAGCAACAAGCTATGACACTGCTAATCAGCAAGTACCCATTTGAGAACGAATAGACTTTAACTATCGGTCTTCCAAAGAGAGGGTGTAAATGTAAGGAAATAAAAAGTTTTATACACTGGTGAATTAACTGCGTTATACAGTGAAATTAACCCACTGTTGTTTTTTTTTCAAAAACTACTTCCTGTTCAAAGACAATGCTTAGTTTTTGTACTTAGGTCCTACAAATCCAAAATATCTAGGAGAAACTAATAATACATACCAAACAAAAGCTTGGGTCTCAGGAGGTTAAACTCTCTTAATTCAGGGGGCTTTAGTGGCATTAGAGATGTTGGAACTGAAAGTGTAATTATTGTTGTATAGTCACTGAAATTAGATTTACTGCTACTACTTTTTAATCAAAAGAGCTGTAATTTAAATAATAGCATTAAAGGCACAATGAGTAGGATTTTTATTTAAAATAACCCCAGTCACCTTATTTGAACATGGTCTCACAGGAATCCGTGAAATAGCCATGGATTTGCTTAACTCAAAATCCGTGGAATAGCCACGGAATCACTCAAATTTCCGTGAAACTGACACGGATTTCGCTACAATGCAAGTTAATGACAGTCATATCCCGTGGCTATTCCATAGATATTTGTTCCTATTGGTTTGTTCCAAGTCACGTGACTTTCAAGGTCCCGTCGGTCAGAACAAAAAACATGGCGGACAGTTCTCTCATTTTTAGTGAAAAAATCAATATTTTGACTTAGTTTCTGCATAAAAATGAATTTTGATCACATTTCTAGCGAGAAATATATGTTTTATTTTCTAAATATTCACTCCGTGAATGTACATAATCACTTTGTATGTTGGAATAGCCACGGGATATGACTGTCATTAACCTGCATTGTAGCAAAATCCGTGTTAGTTTCACGGAAATTTGAGCGATTCCGTGGCTATTCCACGGATTTTGAGTTAAGCAAATCCGTGGCTATTTCACGGATTCCTGTGAGACCATGTTGCCTTATTTCGCCCACTAAAAGAGACTGGCGTGCCTGTATTTCTCATTGTGCTGTATTCGGGACGTTTTTTCAAGGAATCACCTGGCTGATACTGTAATCTGAAACTCTGAAGCTCGGAGAGCTCCTCTTGAGTCTGGTCACAAATACAATGCCTATTAGCTAGCAACACTGTAGATCGCTAAGCCTGCAGGCTAATAAGAAGTTGATGAGCTGGGTAGGACGAATCAACCTTGAATTAGATTTAGCAATTAATCGGGTGGTCCGTAGCGTAGTGGGTTACACAGGCGCCCCATGTGCAGAGGCTACAGTCCTCGCTGCGGCGGAGCCGGGTTCGAATCTGGCCTGAGCTCCCTTTGCCGCATGTCCTCCCCTCTGTACCCCCTTTCTATCTGTCTCACTATAAATAAAAGCCTTGAAAATGGCCAAAAAAATATCTTAAAAAAAAAGATTTAGCAATTAATGTTAATTCAGTGAATCGGACAAACCAATTAAAGAAACTTCCAGCTATTGTCTACTTAACCTTTCTACACAAGTCGGCCAAAGAGTTTATTTAAGTTGGTGGAAAGATTTAAGACTTACTTATGACTTGCAAAAAAAAAGAATTGTGCTTTAGTCCATAGAAAATAACTGCAATTTAAAATGGCAGTGAAATGACTCATGCAGCCCTAATGTGTGCTGCAAAAAGTGTGATATAAGAGTAGTCACAATTGTGTTATTATCAAATCTGAAAGTAATTTACTATCATTAGTCACATACTTTATTCTATCATCTGTTATCAGGTTAGTGCTATTATTGTCTTTGTCTTCTCTCTCTCCCTCTATCCTCCCTTCCTCTCCCATCTCACACTCTATCTTCTGGATTTTTTTTTCTATTTTGGTCTGTTCTGTACAAACATGTTGCACGTCTATCCATCCTGGGAGAGCAATCCCTCCTCTTTTTTTCCCTGTTAAGTAGGTATTTTTGAAGAGTTTGTACTTGTCCACTGTGAATGTCAAAGGGTTTAATACCCTGTACAGTCTCCAAAGCCCTTTGAGACAAATTTGTGATTCTGGGCTTTATAAATAAAATGTAATTCCAATCCAATCCACTTTATTTATACAGCACAATTTTGGCAAACACAAGGTTTCCAAAGTGCTGCACAAACAATAAATACATAACACAATACAAAGAGATGTAGTAAACAATAGAACAGTATGATGCGATAAGGTAAAATAAATTGAAAATGGGATAAAAATAAATAAGATAAAATGTAAAATGTACTGCCCGCACAAAGTAAAATATGCATGAATACAATAAAAACAAAAAATCATAAAATCATAAAATCAACATAAAATCAACACTCTACGTGGTGTTAAAAGCCAACTAGAATAGGTGGGTTTTAAGAAGAGATTTAAAATGAGACAGTGAGGAGGCCTGTCTGATGTGCAGCGGCAATTCATTCAATGTAAGTAATTGAATGTAATAAGTCTGTTAATCTGCAAATCAGGGTAAAACAAACCTCCTTATTTCTTCTTTCAGGCTTTCTGGCTCTTACAGCCAGGGGACAGATGAGCCTTTGTCACAAATGGACGACAGTATAGGAGAGGAGGAGGGGGACCACAGCTCTCCCCACTACGATAAGGTACGTTATCTCATCATCAGCTCTAAATAAGTGTTGTTATAAGAATTTTTCAGAGTGACCCTTCAATAAAGACAGTTGGATTCAAAGTATCAAAGTTTAAGTTAAATTTAATTAAAGTCTTGTACAAGAGGAGCGTTTAAATCATGCAACACAGCGAGTAAGGTTACAGAGAAAAAGGCTCATATGATAGTCAAAACTGTTGGCTTATATGCCTCCTACTGTATAGTGGGAGGTTCCCAACGTCTAGCTGACTGTCTGACACAGATGCTGTTATTCTCAGTTCCCCAAAGTCAAAGGTATGGCCCGTGACCCGTGTCTGACTCCCCCTGTCATGTGTACTTCCCTTTATCTTAACATATAGTTAACCTCATCTAGCCTGCCAGCCTTTAGCAGAAACACTGGTCTGATGTAACCCAAAGCCAGTGCCTCTACATACAGCAGACAGGATCACATTTGCTTAGTAGGATTAAAACGTTGGAAAAACCCCAGATTAATACACATTTTTATAACAAGTGTATCACTGTATAATTATCCCTTTACGTGTGCATATGTGAGTTAATTCTGAGTGTATGTGCAGGGTGCTCTTGGAGATGGGGACTTGATGCTGATATGCATTGCCCCAGACCAGGATGGCAAGTTTGGCTTCAATGTTAAAGTGGGTCTCTCTTTTACTCCCACCACACAAAGGCTGCATTTTATGTTTTTTTAATTAATGCACAGACAATACGTTTATGGTGTCACTCCGACACTCTTGCACCATTTAATTTCTCAACTCCTCCCAGGGTGGGGTGGATCAGAAGATGCCTCTGGCCATATCCCACGTTAAACCTGACTCTCCGGTAAGAACGTACTGGAATTTGTTTGTGTTTGCGGCCGGGTGTCTCCAGGTTGTGTCAAAATAACTCTGTGATGAAATAAAAACACAATATACAGGTGCAACTCAATAAATAAGAATATCGTGGAAACGTTTATTCATGTCAGTAATTCAATTCAAAAAGTGGAATAACACATTATATAGATCCATTACACAAGAATGAAACATTTCATTGTCTTAATTTATTTCATTTCTTCAAATTATAATGATTATAGCTTACATTTAATAAAGACCTAAAATTAAGTGTCTCAAAAAATTTGAATATTACAAAAGACCAATGTTTAATATAGAAATGTTGGCCTCTGAAAGTATGTCCATCTATTTGCACTCAATACTTGGTTGGGACTATTTGACACCTGTAGACTTATGTTATTTTGAAAAAGTGCTGTAACAAATAGAAAATTTCCTCTGGGGAAATTTTGAAAGGGCCACGGGGGCTACTGCCGGTGTGTGTACACTATGATGAGATTCTTCAGAGATTTCAAACTATGCCCTTTAACTTCAAAATGTGTGTGTGTGTGTGTGTGTGTGTGTGTGTGTGTGTGTGTGTGTGTGTGTGTGTGTGTGTGTGTAGGTGTAATTAAATTCACATAAAGTTACCTGTGTGCGTGTGTGTGTGTGTGTGTGTGTGTGTGTAATTAAAATCACATAAAGTTGCCTGTGTGTGCGTGTATGAAGCATGTTTATGCATGTGTGAGGAATGTGCGCACTTTAGTGCGTGTGTGTGTGTGTGTGTGTGTGTGTGTGTGTGTGTGTGTGTGTGTGTATCTGTAACTGTAATCACATCAAAGATCAAAGCAATCAACAGAATTAACTGCAGCTGTTAATGCTCTGAAAGAGTGACAGCAGAGGTGGACAGACTCGAATTTCTGGCCTCGAACAGAAAGCATTTTTGGCAAAACCATAATACCTATCATTGATCCGACTTCACTTTGAGCGTCCCGAGTTCTTCCTGAACGTCTACATATGATTTTTTTAAAGAAAAATAAAAAAATAGCTTTGTTAGAGCGATCTAAAAAAACTGTTCCATCTTCCTTTTTTCCAAATCTCCCTGCGTTTTTAATATGGGACCCAATGAGGCTGTTGGTGGTGTTGGTGGATCATCTCTGCGTCGTACGCCCAAACTATAACTCTGACAGCTTTACCAGAGGATTGTGAGTGAGAAGACAAATTTTCCTACGTTTCTATGTATAAATTATTTCTGTAGAGTGGAATTTGCGGCCTGGAGCGCAGTTTTCAAATTTATTTTTTGACAGTTTTACCTCTCCCTCTACACTCTGAGCGATGACATCACACACTCTGACACGAACATTCCGTGCAATACACACCCATTATAATCTCAGAATTTCTCCAAAAATGATCATGGTCATTGAACAGGGATTGATAAAAAACTATATGACCTATCGAAACGTGGATTAATACACCGATACACAAGACTTGTGTCTACTGTTTAAAGTTTAAATGGAGTCTCTAGGTGAAATTATGCCTGAGAAGTAGACATTTAAAAATCTCCAATGATTGTTCTTTTTCGCTCATTTTTTGTTGGCCGTCCCATTCATTTCAGTGCAATGGCTTACGTCGCGAAAAATTCATATTCTGTAGAGAAAAGTAATAGCACACCGATCCCGATCAAACCGCACGTTTTGATATATAATTTGTCCCGCAACTCTTTAAGTTATAGGACTAGTAGCGGGACGAAATTGCGCCTGGAAGAGGAAGAAGAAGAAATCCACAGTATAACAGTAGAGCTCGGTGCGATTGCCCCGAGGCCCTAATTACAAGTCTGACGCACGGTCAAAAGACTGTGTTGCTTCCACCATGTTCTGACTAAACACGAAACTTAAGATACACAGTCAGTTACCATAGTTACCACTATATAGTGACATCACAATGTAAAATTTAAAGGCATAGAAACACTTTTAACCCTTTAAACATTTCTAATTGTATATTTTAAACTAACATACTCTTAGCATTGCATGAATTACAATGAAATTATTATCATTCATTTTTAACTGTTTTTAACTTAACCCATAAGAACCCAGACCTATTTATCCTTGAAGGAAAATCATGGGGGATCTACCACAGACCAAGTGGACCACAAAGCACACATTTCTGATGTTTTTTTATTTTTTATTCTACCCCTAAATGTCAAAGATCTGCGATGTAACATATATGTCACATTGGGTGTTTATGGTATTTTTTAATTATATTTCTTATTTTTATATAAATAAACTCGACACCTTTTCTGCTTACAGAAACACAAATGTGTCTTTTTCTAAAATTGTGACATTAATAGTGCTGTTTCACAATAAATTATTTTTCAGATTTGTTTTTAAGTAACAAAATAATAATAAATCAATAATAAAAATAAACAACAAACCCTAATAGGGTTAAATGCAATAAAGGACACCCTATTAACGAATTAGAATTGTTAAATGGGTTTAAACAAAAAATCGTAACAAAAAATAAGCTTTTTGAAATTAGCTACTTTTTTAGATTTCTGTTTCCAGTCACAGCCACATTTTGGAGAAGTCACTAAAGTGTTTGTTACACCCATGTCACCGTGGGTTCTTATGGGTTAAATTATTATTGATGAACTGGTCCTTATTGGCCCTTACATGTTGTTTGCAGGCAGGTCGATGTGAGCCCAAACTCCTGGGGGGAGACCTGGTGGTGCTCATCAACGGTCGAGACATTTCTGAACACACACATGATCAAGTTGTCATGTTCATACGAGCCAGCAGAGAGTCCCACTCCAGAGAGCTGGCCCTGCTCATCAGACGTAAAGGTGTGTGTGTGTTTAACAGAGAGGCAAAACTGCTGATGCTGCGTGTTTGCTCACTGTCTGTCATACTTCTATGAATATTAATCGCAGACTTGAAACGTCCTTGGGTTCCAGGTCCCGGTCGGGTCGCACCCCTGCTGCAGCTGCCGCCTGCCCTCACACTCACGGGCCAATCACAGGGAGACAAGCTGTCACCTGTTCAGTCGGAGCGGGTCACGACACTGGAGGAGTCGATGAGACAGCTGGAGAGAGGAATACAGTCTGGCACGCTCTGTTTCCATTTTGAGGTACTTAAAGTGCAGGTGGCAGCTAAACAGTGATATTTAAAATAAATACATCTTTATTTTTATTTTTTTAACTTTATTGCCATTATGCACATTTACAGACAATTAACATCACAAAGGAAAACAAATCAAAACATCTTGAGATTGGATTTCATCTGTCACACAAATGGCACTGTAAAGGGTATTACACATATTTTATGTGGTTCTGTGTTCCAAAAAAAAGAAAAAAATAGTAATAATAAATAAATAAAAAGGGCTAATTTAGATAATAATAGTGTATAAGAGTCTTAAACAATATAGTCTGTAACTGGGGTCCACCTTCTCATAAAAACAGGTACTTTTAGCTGTAATTGGGCCGTCATATATTCCATCATGTAGACATGTTTTACTTTCTGTAAGCACTGAGTGATCATGGGGGGGTCTTTCTTCATCCAATTTATAGTAATACTTTTTCTTGCAATCATCAACAAAATGTGTAATATATAACATTGTTCTGTGGTAAACAGGTGGTCAGGAAACACATCTTATAAAACTAACAAAGAGTAATACATCTTTATTTTAAGCAGGATTTATTTGGTCCCACTCAGTTGTGTTGGGTCATAATGAGCCTTTTAAGAGCTGGTTTTGGGAGAGATGTTGGCCCTAATCCTCTAAAACAAAGATCCCATCACTGGCGTGGGAATTGTGGTTCTATTTGTGCATGTTTCAGTGTGTGATTATGTGCATATGTGTATTTTTTTGCTTGTAATTTCTAGAATTTATACAGGAGGAAGCCTGGTCTGTCGCTAAACTGTTCTCGTCTCCCCGAAAACATGGAGAAGAATCGATATAAGGATGTTTTACCTTGTAAGTGCTGCTTGTTCTGTGTGCCTCTTTTCTCTACCTGCTGCCCTGCCACCCACCACCAGCGCTGTGCTACCTCTCTAACCTTGATCTCATGAAATTTAATTGGTTGAGCCTGCGGTGCTTTAACAGCTCTGGTATGACCCTCACACGCTCTCCTTTCAGATGATGCCACCAGAGTGGTGCTCCAAGGCAAGGAGGACTACATCAATGCCAGCCACATCACGGTGCGCATCACTGATATGAACTTGTCTTCTCCCCTGTCTGACATTTAATGTAAACTCATCCTCCGCATGGTGTGTGTGTGTGTCTCTGTGTTTTTATTTGTCTGTCTCGTAGGTGGCGCCCCCAGTGTCTGGTGTATGTTTACGTTATATTGCGGGTCAGGGTCCGTTGCCTCAGACGTGCACTCACTTTTGGCAAAGTGTTTGGGAGCAACAGATACACACCATCATCATGCTAACAACTCTGACAGAAAGGGGACGGGTATACATCCATTCATACTTTTTTTTTTACTGGAAATGTGTTTTTTGCTAGCTACTTCAATAGTAATATGACAGTGTAGAAGTACTCTGTTGCAAGTGAAAGTCCTGCATTAAAAATTAAGTTTCAGTGCAAAAATGTGCAGAATTACTTAAGTATAATAAGTTAAAGTATTTGTTATGCAAAATGGCCAAGTAATATATTTAAGTAAGTAATTATAATTAGTAATTATCGAATTATAATTATAAAAGGTGTATAAGGGGTTGCCCACATCAAAAATTATAATTATTATGATGTGAGCATCCACCCTGATGAATGACAACATTCTTTAAACGGCGACACCAAGTGTCAACAGAGGTGGAAAGTACATTTACTCAAGTCCTGCACTTTAGTACAATTTTGAGGAACGTGTACTTTACTTGAGTATTTCCATTTTTTGTAACTTCATACTTCTACTCATTTTGAGGCAAATATTGTACTTTTTACTCCACTACATTTAGCTGCCAGCTTTTGTTACTTTTCAGGTCGAGATTTAACAAATAAACCAAAAACATGATACATTTAAAGTGATAGACTTTTTTTTAATTTTTTAAATAAACCTTTGTAACTTAACAGTAAATTAAGTCATTAATTGTCTTGTCCGTCCTGAAGTTGTCTGTCTTTACAAAATTCAAACGCTTACATAAATGCATCAATACAAATAATCTAATAATATATTTAGAATATATAAAACTGTCTGAGTTGGGCCATTCTGCATAATGAGTAATATTACTTTTGATACTTTAAGTACATTTTGATGCTGATACTTTTGTACTTTTACTTCAGTAAAAGATTAAATAAAAGGGATAGTCCAGTGTCTCAATAAAATTTGATCTTAATCTAGAATAATTCCTCTCAATTTATTTGTTGATGATATTTTTTAATATGATATGAATATGATCTGAATCTGAAAATTAACAACATTACATTACACAAAATAACATCAAGTAAATACAGTGGAATTTGGCTCAAAATGTAGTGGTGTAGTATAAAGTAATATAAAATTGAAATACTCCATTAAAGTACAGGTACCTCCTAATTGTACTAAAGTGCAGCTCTTGCATTAAGTTTCTTTCAAGCACTGAAAGTGAGTAAACAGAAAGCAACTTGAAATTACACAGATCAAAATCAGCGAAGCATCAGCACAGAGACAACTGCAGCACAGTATTACATGCTGCTTCGTGTTTGATTTGAAACATGATTACAGTAATTACAAGGTTCAGCGGCATTGTTTGCACACAAAAATAATAAATTGGCACAGTTGTGAGTGATTACAGGGTCTCACAGTACAGAGAATAGCTCAATGTAAAGTGTGAGCAGGGTGCCAATGAGAGAAATAATTTGAGGGTGAAGACACAGAGACAGACGCAGCGAGACGTCAAGGTCTCGCTGAATGAAGATGTCTCTGTCTCAGCTGTTGCTTAGTAACCAGATGCTTTCATTAATTGATCATTTTCCTGATATTCGCCAAGTGCCCCAAGTTTCTGTCCACTTGACGATCACACACACCCACACACACACACACACACGCCCAAATTGACAATCAGTTCACATCCTGCTCCCGATGAATTGTTCCTCAGACCGCCGGCTGGAAAACACGACGCGGCTGAATATGAGTCTGATTTCATGAGAGCAGAGCGCAGCTGAAGTAGCAGCAATAGTAAATTGTATCCTGACTGATGACTCACGTCACGTGTAATGTAATTTGTCGATGATGTCACACTGTACACTTGCAGACCAAGTGCCACCAGTACTGGCCACATCCGCCCGAAGTGAAGGATTACGGGAACATGAGGGTGAAGTGTCACTCCGAGGAGTGTAACCTGGCGTATGTGACGCGGCAGTTCACTCTGACACACACACAGGTACAGTACATTAAAAATGGCTGCAGTAGTTGATCAACAGAAGAGTTGATCAAGTCATATGTGAAGTATAGAATCTGATGAAAGCAATAATCTTGAAGATTTTCTTTTAATTGAATGTCACTATTGCCAAATGATTTAGCCGAGGGCTGGGCAATTCATGGAAAATTAATCAAAACCGACATTCAGAACCTCTACCTGTAGCAAGGTTATAATAGTTTTGGATTTTTCATTAGTTTTAGTTTTAATTTCGTTGTGAATTTTTGTTTTCAAATTCAGTTAGTTTTAGTTAGTTTTTAGAGTGAGTTTTCTAGTTTTAGTTTAGTTTTTATTTTTTGAAAATGCTTAGTTTTAGTTTAGTTTTTATTAGTTTTAGTGTTAGTTTTAGTTTTTTTGTAATGGGCTATATGTTGGGTGCGAGATTCAAAGTGGTCATAATAAATTTTTTCGTTTATTTGCTTTTATTATCCATCTCAGCCCCAATAAGGTTATTAACTCTTACAGTTCTGGGTGTTTTGTATTTTGGTTTGAGTGTAGACATCCCAGTCTCAGTAAACATATTCACCATGGGTTGCATGTTCAAATAGAAACACTGAATTATGTATGAAAAAAGTTGACAAAAACGAAAACTAAGGACATTTTCACTATAATTTTAGTTAGTTTTAGTTAGTTTTGTAACCACAAAATACAGTTTCTGTTAGTTATCGTTTTTTTAAAAACTCTAGTTTCTATTTTTATTTCAGTTAACGAAAATCTTTTTTCAATTCCAGTTTCCGTTATTTCATTAGTTTTCGTTAACTATAATAACCTTGACCTGTAGTCATGTGACTCAACCCCTTCCGATCCACAATATGAAAGCAACTCAAACACCGAGCCAACTGAGCAACTCGAGCAGCTTGTACCCAAGAAAAATGCCATGTCCGTTGTTTGGACACATTTTGGCTTTAGTGCAGACGACACCAAACGAAAAGAAGAAAATGTAAACGCTGCGAAAAAACTGTTGGCAAGAAATGCAAGTTATTTACATAAAATTTACATTTATCCAAAGCGACTTACAGAAAAAGGGAAACAACCAAGGCAAAGTGTGATAAGAGCCATTAGTGCAGCAATAAGTGCTAGTGACAATTCTTTAAGGAGTAGAGTAATCGTGTGGTGCTAGGAGAGAAGGTATACTCTGAAGAGCTGAAGGTCTTCAGGAGGTTTTAAAAGTAGAGAGGGACGCTCCTGCTCTGGTAGGAACTGGTAGTGCATTTCACCAACAAGGAACCACTAACAAAGAGTTTAGATTGCCTTGGACGAGCGGGTGGCAGAGCCAGGCGCCGTTCATTTGAAGAGCGCAACGGTCGTGAGGTAGCATATGCCTATTTATTTTCTAGTGTTTTAAAGAAGTTTATTTCTACTTTAAAACTAAAATGTGACATTTTCATCTAAACGATGCTCTGATTTCAGTTCAAAATATCCAATAAATAACCAAAAAATATGGTTATGGTTATAAATGTGTTTCCTTAATTTCTTTAAAATCACAAAGATATGCTAGCCTGGCTAACACCAGACCAAATCTCATTGGAGATTAGGTCTGGACACCTGCTGTTTATTTCTCCGTAGAGGAGGTGTGGTTTACGATCCTCCAGAGCCGTTTATTGGACGCTTAGAATGTCTATTAAACCGTCTGTAGGTAGCTCTTAGCCAATCAGATCAGTTATACCAGATGACGTAGTAGAGCAACAGAGATGGATGTTTGTTGTGTGTGTGTCTGTGAGAGAGTGTTGTTTGCTGCTTTGCTTCTCCAGTTCTCGCTTTCTGCAGGATTATTTATTTTCACGCTTTATTCCCCCTCATGTCATTCTGCCACACACATCCACTGATTTTATGGGCAATAAACAAGCTGCTGCGGGCCTCTCGGCGGCTCCGCTGTCCGCGGTAGCGGGGCTATTAGCCGCTAGCGACGCTAATAGCTATTAGCCGCTAGCGGCGCTAATAGCCGCTAGCGACGCTAATAGCCCCGCTACCATAACGCCGGTGATCTCAGCGGAGCCGCCGAGAGACCTTTCGCCTTTCAACTTTCGCTCTAAACTATTTAAAACACCATCTGCAGCTATAGAGAGTTTCGCGTCTGCAGCAGCCATGTTGGATCCGGAAAGCTTCCAAGTGCCGAGTAGTACGCGTCATCGTCTCACCGTCCCTCCCCGCTCTGTGATTGGATCCCTAAAACAGGGCTACGAAACTGGCTTGGTTGCCAGACCGCCTGGAGGTTCGAAATTAAATTCGAGTGCGCAAGGCAGTCTGGGTATACCCAGGCTAAAGATATGCACTCTTTCACTAGAAAAAAATACCTCAGCTTTAATAGATGAGCATATTTACAGTAGAGACCATGTCAGTGAACAATGAGAGGAAAAAAACAAATGAATCATTCATTAATCGTAATAGATAAAATGTTTAGCCCAGCCCTACTTGAGCCTATGGCGCACTGATGAAAGCTCTCCCACTGACAGTATTACAAACTGGATGTCTGGTGGCATTAACCAGAAAAATCGCAAGCAGTATTTTTATTTTTTTTACAGTCTCTTCCAGCTGGATGAGTAAACGGTTACAAGTGCGTTGACTACAGACAATGAAATGGAGGTCTTCAAGATTTTAACTTAAGAGTTATTCAAAAGTGAAAATGTCCTGCTTTCTTTGTCTTAATATTTTAATACAATTAAACGTTTTTTGTGTTTTGGACACAAAGTAAGACCCTGGCCATTTTTTAATTGTTTGTATAATATTTTAAAGGCCAAGCAGTTGATGTAGAAAATAGCCTGTAGATTAATTGAGAGTGACTATAATTAGTTTCTGCCCCAGTGGCAAAGTTCACACCTGCTTTTACATCCACATGAACCAAAAGCAAAACATGACCATGGTCAGTCAACACAGAGCTGTGTGCAGTGACATGTACCATGTTTGAGCCATATGTCACAACACGGAGCTCACCACAGGCAGCCAGCTGACCACAGCCAACATACAGTCACCTCCGGGTGGGTGGTAGATCTGTTTCAGAGCGTGGGTGGGCATGTGTGTTTATTAAAGGGATAGTTTTTTCATGTGGGGTCATATGAACTATAAGTCAGTGTTTTATCTACAGTAGAAGGTGGTACTGCTGTGGACCTGGACAGCAGCCACCTATAAAATCTATATCATTGTAGGTGTACGCTATATTTACAATATTTTCACTGATTAACCATCAGACAGCCTTGTTTAAGTTTCACTTCAGAGCCACCAGACTCCATTGACAAAAACAGTATTTTTACTTTGCAGTACACAGTAGTTGCTGCTCTACTGCTGCCTTGATCGGCTTCAGTTTCCTCCACATGAACTTAAACAGGGTTGTCTCATGGAACATATTCTAAATATAGCATACACTTAAACTAATATTTATGAAAAATTGAAGAGGCTAAAAAAATACATTTTGCTGATTCTCTAATCCACAGCAGTACATTACTTGGCTCATGTGTCGGTACTCCTGCCTGCTTTTTTAAACTGAAGTTGAGCCAACTGCCATCTACTGTAGTAATACAGTGACTATGGATAAATACTTTCTATAACCCCGCTTCAATGAATCCAAATTATTCCTATAACTGTGTGTGGTTTGGGGGGTAGAATGAGAGGTTCATCTGATTGAGTTAAAAAGTCATTATATAGCAGATAATCAGATTAAATTAGCTGTTTTCCAAATTGACTTCCCCGGCAAACAGGTAAATAAACAGATAATGCTCAAGGAGGCATGAAGTATGAAGACACACACGTGCATACACAGATACTGCTGTGTGGGCCCATCTGTTCCTCTGGCGGAGCCAGTTAATCCCTGCATGGAGTCACAGGCCACATGACCGTTATAAACTCTACACTCAGCCATTCTCCTCCCCGCCTGTTTTCATTGTGCTGCGTCCCTCTTCACTCCCTAATCTCACTGTCACCTATTGGTCACGTGCAGGTTTGCTCATCTCACCTGCTCGGTTTTTCCATAACGCTCTTTTGTTTTTTTCACATGCTGACTATTGTCAGTGTTTGAACCTGTAGTGCTGTGAGAGTGAGGTGGGTGATATGAGCCTGGTTCATTACATACCGTTGTTATGCACTTTATGTGGTTTTTTACATTTTTATACTGTATATTCATATTTATTCTGCACTGGAATTCTACTCCTTAATACATACTCCTTCTTTAGACACTTTATTTTTACATTACATTTTATTGTATTTTTATATTTTATTGCTTGAAGTATGCCTAGGTTGTTCTTTTTATTTAATTGTGTTGTCATTGTCTCTGTGTGTAATGCTGCTGCTACACTGTAATTTCCCAGCTTGGGATAAATAAAGTCTATCTATCTATCTATCTATCTATCTATCTATCTATCTATCTATCTATCTATCTATCTATCTATCTATCTATTGAAATATATCATATATATATTGAAATACAGGTTATGAAATACTGAAATTATCTTGTCCTCTTTCTCATGCGTGTGTGTGTGTTTGTTTGTTTGTTTGTTAGCGAGGTGAGGAACGTGCAGTAACACACCTGCAGTATGTGGCGTGGCCTGACCACGGCGTACCCGATGACCCTTCAGACTTCCTGCTATTCGTCAGCTCGGTCAGGGAGAGGAGGAAAGGTGAAGAGCCACTAATGGTACACTGCAGGTAACACACACACACACACACACACGGTATGCTCTAATTGAACACTGCCTGCATGTACTGTACCTGCCTCTCCTATGCACTTAATGTTTGTTTTGGATTTAAGCGCTGGGATTGGACGGACAGGTGTTTTGATCACCATGGAGACAGCGCTGACTCGGCTGGATGAGGGTCGGCCGGTGTTCCCGCTGGACATCGTCAGAACAGTGAGAGATCAGCGAGCCATGATGGTTCAGACCACGGTACAGAGACACAGAACAAGCGTTTGTGCCACAGTGATTGTTCTCTTCTTTATTGAATTCTTTATTGGAATTTATTACAGTTTATTAACAGGCCACTTGAGAAATTATAGAGCTGTCCTCAGTATTCATTGCCTGCATTTTCTAAATATCTCTGTAGCAAATTACAAGCTTTTAATTATTGTAAAGTCACACTGATTAGTTTTAAACGTATTACAGCTCAGATTTTTTTGAAGTGTGGTTGTATGATGTACTTATTCATAGTCAGTGTGTTATCTACATAAAGTAATTTTACCTTTCAGAACACTGGGATTGTTGGTAATACGTTGCCTCGATTATTAAGTTTGTGTGATTGTGTGACTTTGGTGATTCTGAACTGACCTTTCAAAACACCAAAGTCACACAATAACACAAAGAAACTAACCGATTGAGGCAGCAGTAGAGCAGCAACTCCCATGTTCTGCAAGGTAAAATGACAATGGAGTCTGGTGGCTTTGAAAAGAGCATAGAAACAGTTTCAGTTCCCCCAACATACACTTAGACAGGACTGTCTGATGGCAGTGTAAAGTGGTGAACATATAATAGAAGATATAATTAAAAAGTCCAGTTATAAAAGAAGTAAAGATCATGTTGAAGGTTTTGGGTTAGACATGTACTAGTTTAAAAAATAACATTGTGGTTTTATATTTCATCTGGCCCACTGCAATTAGTTTGAAATTTGCTTTAATAGAGTTGAAGCTTCTGGAAGAAAAAAAACTCTTCTTGGATACAAATGAGTTTCTCTAAAATTACCATATAAAGAACTTCGGGAATTTTATTTGAGGAGAGGAGACCTAACTGCGCTCAGAGTTACTTTTTAAAGGCCAGTGTCCTAGTTTTTGACATCTGTGGGGTCCCATCATCTTTAACCTTCATTAATTCATAAGAACATGGCTGCCACGTTTTTTTTATCCTGATAGCAGAAGCCGTGGTCTTTGGCACTTCAGCGGTATTTGCCGAGGGAGAGGAAAGTGTTACTCATGGCTTTGATAGGAGGTAGTGCTGGGAATATGGCAGTCCTCCAGTCACAAGCCTGCTTCTAGGCCACTGCTGTTACCACTATCACCCTTATTTTGAAAGGAGATCCAGTCCCTGAGGCTTCTTCTCTGATGTTTTTGTGCTGATGGAAGGCTTCCTCAGGTTCCCCTCATGTGTTTGTGTCCCTGACTGTGATGGAAAACATGCAGAGGACAAACCTTCATGTTAAGGAGCCATATGTTGAAAGATGAAGCTGGCATTATTCTTTATTTGTTCCTACAACGAATCCCAAAAGACCAAAACCAACATTGTGTTATTCTCTCAATACTTTCCAGCTCCCTTACCCTACCTGGGACTCTGCCTGGCTCCTGCTGAAAATGTGAAACCTGAGAAATGGGTCACAAATACACAGTTGATAAATTAATCTCACCATAAGGTCCACACAGTAGCTTTCTGGAGCTTTCAATCATATCACACAATCTTCCTCAGCAGATGGAGTTTTATTTTTAGCAGCTTGGCTATATCAATGGCAAGGCTGGTTGGTTGGTTAGCTGGTTGGTTCACCACTTTGGTTCATATGATGACAGTTAAAAAGTTATTTTCCATGAGATTTTGTGCAGATATTAATGGTTTCATGACTTAAAATCCTAATGAGTTTGGTGACCCTTACACTTTTCCTTTCGTGCCACCATGAGGTTCACTTGTGTAATTTTCCAACAACTGTGTAATGGATTGCTGTAAAAAAATTTTTTTAAAAAACCAAAACATTTGTTTATTGATTTTTCAGTGACATAACAAAATCAAGAGATTACATTACGAGAGTCAAAACAGTGTCAAGTGTAACAAGTAAAAAAATAAAATAATAATACATAAAATAAAATGAAATCAGATAAGGAATAACTAATAGTAAGAAGAATTACCAAAAATAAATAAATAAATAAATCGCTGTAAAATTTGGCACAGCTGTTGTTGTCATTTTGTTCTCATTTGTGCACCCTCAAATTATTTGTCTTAAAATGAGGTGTGACTAATGTCAAGTCAATGGTGCAGTATTTCCCTGCTATTTAAAGGATGCACAGGGATCACAACGCATGTACACTGAGCTTGTTACACACACAGGGACGTGCCTCAGCGCTGCTCCTCACTCAAATAGGTTATTGGTGCATTTGCTTATATTGAGTCGAAGACGGTCTGCTTGCTCACTTTCACTTCTCACGCGACTGATCCATTTCCTCAGCAGAAACACACTTGCTTCTCCAATTTGCCTAATCAGCCATGCAAACAGCAATGCACCAGGTGCACCTGACTTTTAAAGGTAATGGTAGATGAAGCCCAAAGCAGTTCTATAACAAAGAGGCTAAATACATCCCTTTGCCCCTTGCACCTTCCCTCACCCAGATTATGCGTTTAACTAGCAAAAGTGGAGCTGAACATGCCCTAGATGCACTTTAGACCATTCACTATAAATCATTTAAATAGGGCCTTCAGTCTTGTTTTTTAAAAAAAGGCTAAAACAGCTGCAGTTTTGGTGAAATCTTATTCAAAATGCAGTAAAAAATGACTTTTTTGGGGACTATTTTTAGCCATGTTTTAATACATTTTGGTGTTTTAGTGAGAGTTAGCTCATTAATGACTATGACACAGAATAATCAATCTTTAACAGACAATACAGTGCATTGTTGATTTGATCTTTTCATCAGTGACAAAGTAAAATATAACAAATACTATTCGTTCAAAACCTTTTTTGTATGTTGTGTGTTGCAGTGTCAGTTCCAGTTTGTGTGTGAGGCCATTCTGCGAGTCTACAGAGAGAAACAGAAGGGATCTACAGCACCATAGTCGACCCAAATCAGCACCAGGACCAGAACTGTTTCAGCCGTTTCGTCTCATTGCAGGCCACAGAGGGACTTACAGCGCTATAACAGATTAACCTCTGTCACCGCCTGCGGGACTGGTACACAGACTGGATAATGAGAGTATAACCAGCTTCAGAGCACAGCTGTCTGTGATCTGTGTAGCCTAGATTCAATGTGAGAGTATGAATCTTACACCTAGTCGGTCTTAGTGTCTGCTGATAGTGCTTGTAGAGGCAGCGGTCTACATAGAGACTGATGCAAGACTGATGTGAGCTGCTAATTTCTGTCCAAGAGGCCACTCTGGAAGGTTGTCTCTACTTATTAAGCTATACGTGCCTTAGACTGACGCCTTCCAGTCGACGGATCGAACGGGGCGGCGGAGGCGGACCAGGATTGTTATAATCTGTAGTTTATCTGTGTGTCTGAAGACAAAGAGCAAAGCAGGCTTTAGATCACTACAGCAGATACTGTAAGGTCACGGCGGTGCATCCTGTCCGTCAGAGGAGCACCAAACCCCCGCTGTTCAACACTTAAATTATTAAGACACTAAATAAACACACTGATTTATAGTCATGCGTCTGCTTGGTCATTTTCCCTGACAGTGAACGTCACAGATTGCATCATTAAGTGTCACTTTATGTTAAAATCCCTCAAAAGGATCTGTGGTGTTTTGTACATGCCTTTTTCACACTTCCTTGCAGAATGAAGCTGAAGTGAAGAAGAGTCGTCTGCTTATTTAACCTTCAGCTGAGTGCCTCCAAAGCTGGCATAATTTCAGAGAAATCTCAGCATCACAAATCAGCCCAAACTGTCTGGTTAGGATGAAATATTATACTGAAAGAAAGACACTATGACACATTTTGATTCTGTTGTGTGGTTTTCAGTATCTCTGCAAGCTGATTATTTCCTTTATAATGTATAATTCATAGACCTGCACTCCTCACTCTGTAGGTCGTATTACATACAGTATAATGCAGGCATTAAAGCTGCTATACTGTTTACAAAGTACCCAAGAATGCCACTAAAATGTGTTAGAAAGTGGTGCAAAATCTTCTTATTTCACTCGTAAATTATATTAATGATGTCCAGAACCAGAACAGACTGATGCACAAAAACCTGTTTCTATTACTATATGTATATAAATATGTGAATAGAGGGTTTGTGTGTTTCTACTGTAGAGGACATCAAGATCTGGCGACACTGAGAACTCATTACCTGGGCTTTGTTCCATAATTTAAAAGAAAAGGGTTTGGTGTGGTTTATTTGTGGGTGGAGCATGAAAACGACATTTTATTTTCAGTTGCGTATCTATGGTGGACACATGAACTGGACCCAAACAACAATAATGATGGGATGGAAATTTATTTCCATGTTATTGTTGTAAAGACACCTGGAAAACCTGTTTCTCAGGACAAAGTGTCTCAAGTATGGGGTATATACTTATTTTGTTAATGTATAAAAAAGGATGAGGTGATGGCACACTTATGACATTGATTTCATTTTTTGTTTTGTTGATTTAAGTTTCTTTTTCTCTTTAATTCCAAGAAAGCTATTACCTTTAGTTGACCTATTTGTTTGTATGATGTGGGATTTGGAAATTTGGGAAGTTATGTATTTGGGAATATGGTGTATTTTTTTAAAGAGTACTTTATTTGAGCTTTTATTTGCAGGTACTAACTTTTTGTTTTGAATAATAAAATGTTAAAAAGTCAAAAAATAATTCATAGCATGATTCTAATAGTTTTAGATGTAATACAATTCAATATGACTATTTTTAACCCAATAAATAGTTTTTAATACATTTTATTTGTATGGTGTTGGAATGGGAAAGTATGGATGTATGAGTATTGAGGTGTGACGGGGTTCTTTTTCAGATCTGTTGCTAAATTTATATTTCAAAATTTTAAAAAAGTATCCTAAAAAATAATTTATAGGCTGATTCAAATATTTTTGGGGATGCAATAAAAATTAAATGTGACTATTTTGACCCAATAAAAATGAATAAAATATTCTAGCCAGAATTCTAACAGAAAGAGCTTTTCAGACCTTCATTGTGGTAAATGTTTAACAGTATCTGAATCAATAACTAAATAACTATCGACATTAAATGTGTCATGGGGGTGTTTTGTCCTGACTTGGACTCATGACCTCAGCTACAGTCCCAGGTATGGCCCTGTTAAAATTAAGTGACATAAACCAGCATCATTATGTTGGGGACCTCCTGGAAACCCTTTAACGACCCATGAGGCCCCTCGGACCGCACCTTGGGAACCACTAATGTTACCTAGGCCTACTCCCTCGCCGGGGGGACCGGTGGCAGACAGGTGGCGCTGGTTCACCGGCTCTGATGGGCCGGCCAGCCGGGAGCAGCAGAAGTTTGTTCTGCGCTGTTTACACGCAGGCGCAGATCACACTGTTTGTCCAGTTTCGTTGGTTGACTTTTACCTGTGAGGTAGTTTCGGTTCGCCGGTGGGAATAAACCACAACAACTACCGGGGTCCGGTCCAGAGGTGCTAAGACTTTCCTCCCCCCCCCTCCCCGGCCCCGTGTGACTCCCTCTGCGGAGCATCGGACGGGATTTCTCCGGGATTTTAGAGTCTGTGCGCAACAGCGAGCAGAGCAGAGCAGGAGGCAGGTGCACGGGAGAGGACAGGACGGGGAGGAGGAGGAGGGCTGCTGGTGTTTCCGTGAGGGAGTCCTGTCGGTCATACCGGGCCGAATGATTGGAAATCAACTGGTTGGCGCCTCGGTGGTCGATCTGTGTTAGTTTCATTAGTATGCGGCTGGAGTCCCTCCGCTGCCGCCGACATCCAGCCTGAGGAGTGATCGGCAGCCCTGAAGTCTCCTCCGTGCCTGCTAAGTGACTCCTCGCCCCGGGGAGGACGAGGAGGAGGAGGAGGAGGCGGCGGCAGCAGCAGCAGCAGAAGCGGGACTCCGGCTTCACCGGCTGTTGTGCGGAGCAGTTTTCACAAACACAGCACGGACCTGCTCACCTCGTGGATCAGGAAGATGATGGGCTTTCTGCGCCGGACGTTCAGCCGCCGCTCCCGGAGCCGCTTCCAGACGAGAGAGAGGGACGAGCGGGACGGTAAGGGAGGAGGAGGAGGAGGGCTGACCGGGAACCCCCTGCTCCTGGCTCATCAGCAGCAGGTCGTACACGCGCCCGCCGTGGTCAGCGGCGGAGCGTCGGTCCACATCCCCGCGGCCGGGACCGCCAGGACCACCATCACCTGCCGCGTGCTGCTGCTGGACGGCTCCGACGTCAACGTGGATTTACCTGTGAGTGCGCTGAAGCCTGTCCGGTGTGCTGCCAGCGGCTCTGTGTGTTTACTCTGGCCGCTACAGTGTGTAAACAGAGTGCATGGCGCAGGACTAGGTGGTAGCCGAGGTCAGTGGATGTCAAAGTGCGGCCCGGGGACCCCCTGGGGACCTTGTAGGGGTTCCTGGTGGTCCCTTGCCAAAGTAGAAGAGGGGCGGATCATGTTGAGTGTGGAGTTAGGGGTGTTTTAAACTTTAAAAAAAAAATTTAAACATGAGGAAAAACGGCACCCGAGGTTGGTCTGAATAATTACAACTTACTTTTAGTGGAGTAAAAGTCCAGGATAGAGAATACTGGTGCATCTCAATACATTAGAATGGCATGGAAATGTCCATTTCCAGTAGTTCAAGTCAAATAGACCCAACCAAGTGCATATAGAAAGACATACTTTTCAGAGGCCAACATTTCCATATTAAACATTTTAAAATTGGTCTTTTGTAATATTAAGGTTTTTTTTAACACTGAATTTTAGGTCATTAAATATAAGCCATAATCATTAAATTTAGAAGAATTTGAATAAATTAAGACATTAAATGTTTCAATCTGTGTTTAATGGATCTATATAATGTGTTAAACATTTTTAGAATTTATTGTCCCATTTATAAATACACTTTTTTATGATATGCTAATTTATTGAAATGCACCTGTCAGAATTTTGTCCTCTTACTAGCAACTCAAGCAATCTTGCAGAATTAGGCTCAAACAATTAGTTTACATGGTTAGATGTTCTATGGCAATAACAGCAGTTTTGTTTATTTATTAACTGATTTTCAAGCAGTAAATTACCAGTTCCTGCTTTTAAAATGTGAGGTTTAGCTACTTCCTCTGTTTTATATGACTTTAAATGGGATTTGTTTGAGTTTTGGACTGATGGCCAAACACAAAGAGCTCCCTGAAGACCTCATCCCAGGATCTGAGAGCAGGCAAGGGGGGGTCAAATCGTACAGATTACTCCAGCTGCACAAAGGAGGTGTGCAAAGGTCTAGAGTACTGGTGTGGGTGTGAATGAGGCGCCCGCTGAAAAAGTTTGTCACCCTGTCCATAGTTCCTAATCGCAAACCTGTGTGAGATATAGTCTTGTTTGTTGGTGTTGTTGTTGTTTAACTGAGCGCATTCCTGGTCAGAGAATATGTAAAAATGAGCATTTTGCCCTATTTCTGCGTTTTATGTCACCATTCATCCAGCTCAAATTATTAACCTACATAATTAATGTATTGACAGAACCAAATGATTAACTGAGAAAAAAGTCAGCAGATCGAATCAGTAATGAAAATGCTTATTAGTTTTCCTATTCTCAAGCAAAAATGCCAAAAACGTTCAAGTTCCTGCTTCTCAGATGTGAGAATTAGTCACTTTTATCCATTAAATATCACTTTAAATTGAATACTTTTGACTTTTGGAGTGATGGCAAAAAAAAAAAAAACAGAGCAACTTGAGACATAGTTTTAAGACATATGGTTGTTCTTTTTTTTTTAACCATGTTTTAGACATTTATTGGGCTAAACAGTTACAAACAGGGGAATCAGTAATGCAAATTACTGGTAGTTGCACCCCAAGTTAATCAACAACAATGTGTCTTCAGTGTGTCTTTTTGAAGTCTGGCACAGATGAGTTTTACTGCCTGTAGTGTCACAGTGGCCTATATAGTATGTGAGTGTATGTGTCTGTTCCCGTACAGTGAGAGGTGCAGCTCCAGATGGTGTTAGGATCAGCCAATTCATCACATTACTTCCCCATTTGTCACTGTTGGAAAATCTAACGAAGATAGACCTGAAGCTGCCCCCTCCTGTTTGCTCTTTTACAGCATCTTCCTCTCATGCGCTTCTTCTTCTCTCTTAGTATATTTCCCTGTGTCCAATCTTCCTCTGCACACTCCCCCTGACTCCTAATCTTCTTTTACACTCCCTCTGTGGCCTGCTCCCTTGCTCATCATTGTACTCTTTCACACTCTTCCTCCTCCCTCTTCTTCTTCTTCTTCTTCTTCTTCTCCTTTTTCCACCTGTTCTCCATCCATCTCACTCTATTCCCCGACTCCCTGATCTGATTTACCACTGTGGGGACTCTGTGTCACAGACGAGTGCCACGAGTGTGTGAGGGGTAGGTGGGATGATGAGCGAGTGTGTGGGCATTCGTGCGTAAGTGGCTTCTTGTAAGATGTTTTCATCTTGAAGGTTGCGTGTGTCACCAGAGCTGCTGCGTGCATGCGTCACTTCTGAAACGCTCGGACAGTTTACAGCAGGTAATCAGGGTGAATAGAGTTTTTCTCTTATAGACCAACCGAGAGATTATAGCAATATCACAAAGCTACAGCTTCTGTCGAGCTGCAACAACAGAATGACACAGAGCCTGTCAAGCTGGCAGCTTAGTCACAGGTGTACTGGAACAAGTTTGTTCATGTCAGGTGCGCTGAACAGAGCTGAACGTCGCCCATTAAAGCTTATTAGTCTGTCACTTCAGGCTGAATACAGCCAAAATACAATGTGGAGCGGGAACAGTAAATTATTCACTCCAGTGTGTGACATTGTTACCGCTTCACGGGCGCCCATGTGATATGATCTCAGTCAGCCTCTCTAAAACCACTGCAGAACGAGCAAGAACGTGATTTTGTTTTCTGTCCCCAATCCCTTAATACCACTGATTTCCTCACACATTCATACACTCACCAGGAAGTTTACACTGGTTATCAGGATCCAAAGTACAAGGCTGTCATCTTTCTACACACCCAACTGTGTGTTTTATGGGTCAGACTGGGGTGAGGTCTTCATGCTGGGAGTTGAGGCACATCTGCTCACGTTTTGTCCGGATAACGTTTGGGACAAAATGTTGCTACTTGTGTTTAAGTGCATGATCTTTGTTGTGTGTGTTGGATCTTCCCCTCAGGGTTGGTCAAGCTCTTTTTGATCAATGAGGACATACATAGACACACACACATAAACACACAGAGCCACTTTCACTCCCACTTTAAGTCATATTGCTACTGCTGGTCTTTCATGCCTAATTTACGGGGAAATCCAGCAGCCACCTGAATGCTGAAACTCAGGTTTTAAGACTTCTCAAGTAGACCAGGTTACTACAGCAGAAGAGAAAGAGCTCCTTAATAATGGCCAAAACTATAATTGTGATTATAAGCCGACAGATAAATCAGTTGACAGATATTATCGGCCGATATTGGCCTATCAAAGGCATATCGGTGTATATGCTGTCTGATATGTGCAGCTATGAAAATGTTTTTTTACACAATATATATCCAATAAATGATGCTTGACATGGTTTTAAAAAGTGGTAGCTTTTAATAACTTCTTTTAATAGTCAGCAATTGACTGAAACTGTACATATATGGTTTAATTAGCTATTCATTTTATTCCTGTTTATTCTTTATTTTCTCAGATATCATTTATAGAACTGGCTGACAATGTAATACAAAGTTTGTACAATGTGTTATAATGTATAACAATGTTAAATATTATTTAATACAGTTTTATATTGAGAAAGTAGCTCTCTTGGAGTGGTGAAAAATCAGTGCATTATCTACATAAAAAGGTCTATTTTCATTCCAGCTCAGAAAATAACTATATTGGCCACCATATCGGTTATGAATTTTCCCCCTCTAAAATCAGTCTCAGTCTCAAAAATCCCATATCAGTCAGGCTCTAATTGTGATTATTCTGATCATGATTCTCCAAATCCACAATGATGAACATTATTAGTCTATAAGTCTTAGATTGACAGCTTTTTTCCCTGACAGCTGTCATTTGCATCTTCAAATTCTTGTTTAAAAGCTACATAGTATCAAGTGTGACAATGTGGTTGTAGTTGGACTGTAAAATTAATCTTGAATCAAGAATTTAAATTGTGACACCCCTTACCTCCTGTTGTTGTTGAATTCAGCAGAAACCCGGTCAGAAAATAGGTTAAAAAAAAGGTGGACATTTTATCCTATTTCTGCTTTTTATTTCTCCATTATTCTAGCCGACATGTAGATTGAGGCTCAAATAATTAACCTGCATGATCAGATGATTAGTGTACTGACAGAATCAAACTATAAATCAATCAATGATGAAAATAATCATTATTTTTACTTATTTCTAGGGCTGGGCGATATGGACCAAAAGTCATATCCTGATATATTTAGGCAGAATATCAATATACGATATATATCCCAATATTTTTATCGCAAAGTGAGAGCAAATGTTCAGTCAAAGTCAAAGCCAAATATGACATGTCACGAGTAGTTTTATTGAAACCGTTCATTTAAGTGAACATAAATACTGTATAACAACAGGAGTACCTTTAAAAAAAAAAAATCAAAGCTTCATAAAGTGCACATTCAAATAAAAAAAAAACTTAAATGAAAATAGCCTATGAAATAAAATAGGCCAATCTTTTTCTGAAATAAATATATTTATATGAGAAAAGAATAGGGAACATTGTGAAATAAATAAATGAAAACCCTAGTAAGGGCATTTATGTATAAAGACAGAAAAAAAATATATTGACATATGCGATATGGTCTAATTCCATAAAACATTTTAAAATATATCGCTTTATTTTTTATATCGCCCAGCCCTACTTATTTCCAGCCAAAAAGAGAAATGAGCAAAGAAAATGAGCAACTTGAGACATAGTTTTTGATTCCTTTTTGTTCTTCTTCTGCAGAGTAAATCTAAAGGCCAGGACCTTTTTGACCAGATCATGTATCATATAGACCTGGTGGAGACGGACTACTTTGGATTACAGTACATGGACGCAGAACAAGTCTCAGTGAGTAACGACCTCTGACTTCTCTCACAGTAGACCACGAGCTGGTCAAAAGTTTTAGAACAACCCAATTTTTCCAGTTTTTTATTGAAATTCAAGCAGTTCAAGTCAAATGACCAGCTTGAAAGTACAAAGGTAAGTGGTGAACTGCTAGAGGTAAATAAAAAAAGGTAAGCTTAACCAAAACTGGAAAATAATGTACATTTCAGAATTATACAAGTAGGCCTTTTTCAGGGAACAAGAAGTGGATTAACAACTTAACTCTATGGAGTCTTGGGCTATTTTGTCCATTTTTGAATTCTTTTCATGTCTTTGTTAGTCATTTTGTATCTTTTTTTAGTCATTTTGTATCTTTTTTTAGTCATTTTGTGTATTTTTTGTCATTTTGTGTCTTTTTTTGGTCATTTTGTTTCTTTTTTTAGTCCTTTAGTCCAACATAAAATGTGATTTTGAATCTTTTTTTACTTTCAAAACACTATCATGCTCAATAAAGAATTTTAAATGTTGCAAATGTGCATTAATGTCAGAGTACACTGAGACATTAAACTGCATCATTTTCATTTTCACCATCAAGTTGGTGTGTTCTAAAACTTTTGACCAGTAGTGTATATATAAATATTTATTGTTATTTTTTTATTTTCTCTCTTGTAGCACTGGCTGGATATGTCCAAGTTTATAAAGAAACAGATCAGAGGTAAGTTAAAGTCAGATTGTTTTTCTAATTAGGCCTACTTGAGTTGCGTGTTTGTGTGTGTTTGTGTATGTGTGTGTGCAGGAAAATGTGCATTGTGCTGTATGTGCATGTGGAGGCAGGTAAGTGGGGAGCAGGTGGCGCATTATTCACTGTTGACATGATGATGATTAGCATGTGCATTAGGGGCCGTACCCTTGTTTGCTCTCCAGGTTGTAACGAGGAGATGAATGGTGCAGGAGAGACTGTTGTTGTCCTACCTGCTCGCCGCTCATTTTGTATTTGAGAAGCTGAAAAGAAAGCGTGATCGATGTTGAAGTGAAACAGGAAATAAATAATAAAGTAGGTTACAAAGAAAGATGGGAGAATAAAGATTTATGGCCTGTCTGACAGTGATAGATGAGATAAAAATTGATAAAATAAATGGTAAGAAGATGATTTGATCAAATACATTTTCTATAAATTACTACTTCATTTCTCTCTGTTTCTCTCACACACACACACAAACACACAAAATGTGGATTTTTGTTCTTACACTTTACTCTGTTTATGTCTTTTAGACGGACCTCCATACAGACTCTTTTTTAGAGTAAAATTTTACTCTTCGGAGCCAAATAACCTGCGCGAGGAATTTACAAGGTAAATCTCTCTCTCTCTCACACACACACACACACACACACACACACAGTTTTCTCAGGAGCCCAGTGCAGAAGTCCAAAGGGGCCGTGGGGCTAATTACTCTGCTGCTGAGGGCAGATTCAAATCAAGGCCAAACGGACGGAGACTTGTTAAAACAAATGATGTGTCAGAGACGAGGAAACGCCTGATATACATCAAATGATTTATGTTCCTGTTCAGTGTGAGTCTCTCACTCTGTGTTTTTACACCAACAGGTATCTGTTCGTGTTGCAGCTTCGACAAGATATTCTGTCTGGCAAGTAAGTTCTTTTGTAGCTGTTTATGCATATATGTGTGTGTGTGTGTGTGTGTGTGTGTGTGTATGTATATATCAAACACATATAGCACCAATTTCTGTTTTATGTGCATTTATGTTTATTGATTACTTACAAATAACTAGCATTGTTCTCTGGGAGCTCAGACCTCTTCCAAGACCAATGGTGCACTCACATCCTCGATGGTCTCATTTACCTAGTTGGGAAGTTGATTATGAATTTTAAGGAAAATAGTGCATAAGACTTTGATTGATTGATTGATTGATTGATTGATTGATTGATTGATTGATTGATTGATTGATTGATTGATTGATTGATTGATTGATTGATTGATTGATTGATTGTCTTTATTTCAAACATGCAGGCAATAAAAAAAACAAGTTTAAATATTAATAGATTAATAAATAAAAAACAAAAAAATTGGAAAAAAAACAGACACTTTCTGCAAGCTCAAAAGGGGGTAGGAAGAAGTAAAAAAACGTATCTAGTCCTACCCCTTAACGGGTCAGTATATGCATATATAAATAATTGATATGCTCACATACAAATATTATAAATAATTATATATATACATATACTATAAACAATTTATATTACATTGTGAATACCTATACATGTATATTGTAAATTACTATATAAATATTATAAACATAAATACAATTACCATGTATATTACAAAACTACAGTCTACATATGTCCATGTTACAGAGGCTTTTCTAAATTTCTGTACTTTGTAAAGATGATGTCTTTATATTTGTTTTTAAACTGTCTTATGTTTTGGCTTTTCTGTACTTCCACACTTAACTTATTCCACAATTTAACTCCGTAGATGCTGATACAAAAGCTCTTTTAGGTTGTGCGTGTGCGGTGGACCTTGAAGTTTAGCTGTCCCCTTAGCTTATAGTCAGGCGGCTTAGCCAAATAAAGGGGACACGCTGGACAAAAGCACCAATTTTTTTTCCCATACTCTCTATCACCATAGGTTTCAATTTTTGGTAGGAGCCACTTCATCAAGATTGTGCATCAGAGATGGCAGCCATATAAAGTCTATGAGAAATGCTATATCTTCCAAGCCACTTGGAAGGTCAATCTTGGTGTCAAAATATACATTTTCTGTGTCAAGGAATCATTTAAAGCTATTGAGAACATCACTAGATGATTATTTGATCAAATAAATATGTTCATTTTCACCCAGACTGGTAGGTCTTCAAGTGCTGCAGCAGGGAATCCTGAGCTGAAAATGTTTGGAATCTATGTTCACGGGAGAGTGCGGATTAGCTGCCATGTACACTGCTGAATAAAATCAAGGGAACGCTTTCATCTCATGTCAGATCTTGATCAACACATTATTTACAGTGAGTCATCTAGTGATATTCTCAATAGCTTTAAATGATTCTTTGACCCAGAAAATGTAGATTTTGACACCAAGATTGACTTTCTAAGTGGCTTGGACGATATATTGGTTCTCATAGACTTTATATGGCTGCCATCTCCGATCCGCAATCTTGATGAAGTGGTTCCTACCAAAAATTGAAACCTATGGTGATAGAGAGTATGTGGAAAAATGTTTGTGCTTTTGTCCGGCGTGTCCCCTTTATTCTCAAATCTGGTCCTAAGCCGCCTGACTATTATACCCTCCCTCCCGTTCAGAAAACATTGCCTGTATGTTTTTTGGTAGCATATTATTTCTGGCTTTGAAGATTGTTTGGCCAGTTTTGAATTCAACCAGATCAGGAAATTTGAGATTTTTGGACTGTATGAATAGTTGATTAGTATGTTCATGATAAGTTACATTATGGATTATTCTAATGGCTTCTGAAGAATACACAACGGTTGTAAAGAGCTTTTGTATGTGTTTCCCCAGATTTCTGAACAGTCTTTTTAGACAGAGAGCTGCAGCCAAACCTTTTGCCTATTGAGTCTTGGTTTTGGATATTTCACTCTATTGCTGTAGCTTCATTAAAGAGAAACAAGATGTTGCAGAATATCAATGTGACACTGTGAGACGTAAACATTTTAACAATCAGAAGGCTACTTGAGGGTAAGCAAGAACTGTAATGTTAAGGGGTTAAAGTTACAATCTTGAAGATCTCAGTTTCGGTCTCTTTGGTTGCACCTCTAGCGATGAGCGGTAAACACATGAGTGTTTTTAGATCTCACTTCTCAGAAGTCAAAACAGTGTCGCCTGTGTGACATTAGTTAGTTGGACATTTGTTTCTTTTTCTTTGGATTTGCTCTTGTTTTGGAACTTTTATCGCTGAACTTCTTCACTCCTTTGTTTGTTTATCCATTCATAGTAACCGTTTATTTACAACGCTAGCAGAGACAAAAACAGTCCGCTGCGTCACACACAAGTGAGTTGAAGAGCAAGTTTGCTGTGTTAGCTCCGCCCGTCCTCTCTGCAGGCCCAAACACTGCTGGGTGACTGAAAACGTTCACTTAATGTGCAACAATTTTGACCTTTTTTTTATTTTTTATTTTTTTTTACCAAGAATGTTACCTAGAATAATCCTGATTTCTGTATTAAATGCAGCCAAGAAGAAGGACCATTATTACACTGCCTATGGAGTTGCCCCAAAATTAAAAAATCTGGGAAAAGGTCATACAAACTACATCTGATATTATCTCTATCAACACTGGAGAGCAACTTCCTGGAAGAGCACTAAATCTCCCACAGTTAAACATTGGTTTAACAGTCTTTCCAATGTTCTAGCCATGGAGAAGTTAACCTATGCCACCAAGGGAACAATACAGAGCTTTTTTAAGCTATGGGGACAATTTATTGAATATCTTGAAAGTCACCGATCAAGATGTTGAACACTTGAAAAGGACAATGAAGTGTATAAAGAGAATGTAATATTCAACACAGCAGCTACATAGGAAATACAGGGTTGTAATTTTTATTATTATTATTATTATTTTTGTATCTATTGGTTTTTTGTTTTACTTTGTTTTGTTCTTTGTTTTAGTGGTAATTTGTCTTGTCTGTTTTTGTTTTGTTTTGTTTTGTTTTTAATCTAAGAATGTGGGCATGTAAACCCTCATTAATGTATGTGTCATGTTAATTCTAAAAACCCAATAAATATCATTTTCAAAAAAAAAAAAAAAAGACTGTTACCTAGTGGGTCATAGGCTCACCCACTATTGTGTTTCCTCATGCGGCATTAGATAGTGACTTTACAGTTTGGGTCAGAAAATCAATAAAGATGATAACTTAAAACTCCACCAAAAGGCCCTCTGTGACTGTAGGACATGTTGACCTCTCTACTGGACTGTAGTGGAAGTTAAACATTCTTGGACTGCTTGGTGGAGTGACAGGAAATAACTGAATTAGTGTCTGAAAAGTCTTGTGTACAGAAGAAAACATTCGCCCTAAAATAAAGTAGAATAAAACAAGTCCCCGTGAGTCAGGTTTCAGGTGATTTCTCTTCCTCTGTGAAGACTTCTGGTTCCCACAAGTAGCGATAGACCTAAACACACTCACCTGTGGGAGCGCACACTCGGGTCACCTACATTACAGTTTGGGGGACGTCGGTACAGAGGAGCCTGCTTTTCTTGCACACAAACACAATCGTGCATGCACAAACACACAGTCAGACAGCGTGTTACCCCTCTCCCTCCTCAGGACTCTATCTGGGCCACGCATCCCCAGAGTCCAGCTCTATTATAAAGCTCAAGATCAGGAACAGCAGAGGGCTGCTTATTTTAGGAAAAGTGTTGCTCCTCTTCTCCTTGACATGTACACACACACACACACACACACACACAGAGTAGGGCACTCAGACACGCTTGTAAGTCTTTCCAACACATGATAACACGTGCACTATGAATGCACTCAGCTCATCACAAGTGTTTCTTCTTCTCTCTTAGATTGAAATGTCCATACGATGTCTCCGTAGAGCTGGCGGCGTATTGTTTACAGAGTAAGTAAACATTTCATTTTAAAAATAAATGGTGAAGCCAGTAATCTCCTCTGAAAAAACTTTTTCTAACTTTTAGCCCACTTATATATGTGATAATTTATTAACCCATTGAGGCCTAAAACGCCTGTAAAACCTCTGGGCGATTTTAAAATAAGCCCCTAAAACCTGAAGTATTTCTGGAAATTCAACAGAAGTGTCAACGCTTCTACTAAATAATAGATTTTTCAGCCTCTGTAGCAGATAGAAATGAAATTCAAAAAGTATTTGAGAGCTTATACAAATACTACAAAACGACGTATCTGATTTCCAGGCTTCAATGGGTTAATCTGTTGCTATTAATCACACAACTGTCACTTTACCATGTCATTTTTATCTCCAAATGCTCTTGTATTGTTTCTATTTTTATTCAGTTCTTTTGCTTTATGCACCCCTTATTATTTATTTCTGTTACTTCCTATACTTATCTGGTTTTATTTCTGTCGTTGGGCGGCTGCAGCAACCAAAATTCCCCGCTGGGGATCAATAAAGGTGTATTTTAGATGATTTTATCATTGGGTGATAAAGCCGTTGTGAGCATGGAAAGGTTTTTTCCACATCCATAACTGTGGAAAAGCAAGAAATTTATGATCTGTGTCAGCTAGAAATCAAACCCTGGGGACAAGCAATAAGCTAAGATGGGAAAGTATAATTTTTTTCACAATATGAATTTGGTGGTTCCTTGCTTTAAAAACGTGTCACCTCTGCAGCCTGGCAGCAAATCTTAAATGTCAGACATCCTGAAATACATAAACAAGAGAAACAGTTAAAGTGATTTTAGTGTTTCTTTAAGTAAAACCAATAAAAAAAATGTCAGTCATCATATTTTCAGTTTCAACGTTTTTTCTGGCCAAAAGAATTCATTCGATTCAATTAAGATGTTATCAAGATAAAAATAAAGAAATAGAAAAAATACCAATGCTTTTAGGTGAATGCATCTTTTAATCTCATTGTGTGTTTTCTCTGATTCAATTCTTTATTGAGCATGATAGTGTTTTGAAAGTAAATAAAAAGATTCAAAATCACATTTTATGTTGGACTAAAGGACTAAAAAAGACACAAAATGACTTACAAAGACATGAAAAGAATTCAAAAAGTGGACAAAATAGCCCAAGACTCCATAGAGTTAAGTTGTTAACCCATTTCTTGTTCCCTGAAAAAGGCCTACTTGTATAATTCTGAAATGTACATTATTTTTCAGTTTTGGTTAAGCTTACCTTTTTTTATTTACCTCTGGCAGTTTACCACTTACCTTTGTACCCTTTCAAGCTGTTCATTTGACTTGAACTGCTTGAATTTCAATAAAAAACTAGAAAAATTGGGGTGTTCTAAAACTTTTGACCGGTAGTTTATATATTTGTGTTCCTCCTCCTCCAGGTGAGCTGGGAGACTGCGACCCTCTGGAGCACTCTCCTGAGCTGGTGTCTGAGTTTCGTTTCACTCCCAAACAGAGCGAGCCCATGGAGGCGGACATCTTCAGCAGGTGGTTGGACCTCAGGTGAGTTTGACAGTTCTATAAAAATAAAGAAAATCCGGGACATGTGAACATTTCCTACACATGCATCTGCACCACAGTACGTTTTCTGTGTCAAAGCAACTTTTTGGAGGGCGTCCAGTCACCTGAGCAGGTTTATCTCCTCATTGAACGAAACAACTGGGGCAAAAAGCTGAGCAGAGCAGGAGAGGAAGTTATTGTGCTGCTGCCTTTCAGCGCCAGCGTTTCTGCTGATGAGGGCGTCTAAATTTCACTCTCCCTCCGTCCTCTCCTCCTGCGCCGCGGCCTCGCTCTCACTGGTTTGTATGAAGGATTAAAGGATTAATCCTTGGAGGGTCCTGATTGATTCTGGGCAGTATTTAACCCAGCCGCGGTCTGATTGCTCCCATCTCGGATTAGATTACACACACATATGTTGCGCCTCAGCGAGCCGACTGAGCCACACAAGGACGAACTCACGCTGAGTTCACAGTCATTCTTACACTCAGCACCGAGACTGAGTCAGTGTTTCTCTCCGAGCTAACACCAATTACCAGGAGGTCATGCAGAAAGAGGCAGTATTGATAGTTGTCTTTTTCAGACAGAGTCGCCACAGAAAAATGACAAAGTGATATTTTCATGGTGTCTCATTTTAAATCCTCAGAGGGCAGAGTCCGTCTCAAGCTGAGATTTCTTTTCTCAACAAATGCAAGTGGCTGGAGCTTTACGGAGTAGATATGCACTTTGTCAAGGTGGGTGAGTGCATTTCACCATCACAAGTGTCACTGCATTACAGCTGTGTTTGACAACTAAAGGTGTGTGTGTGGTGTCTGCAGGGCAGAGATGGAGGGGAATATGCTCTCGGTCTCACTCCAACTGGCATTTTAGTATTTGAAGGCTCCAACAAAATCGGCCTCTTCTTTTGGTGAGTACGCAAATAGTGTTTGTGCCCTTAAGAACGGATTGAATAAACGCCTCCACAGCATTAGGCTGCAATACTAAAGCTCAAGGACTCAAACATACACAGATCAGCTTCATATATATTCCTAAGTAGCTGCAGATCTGTGATATGCTCACTGAATGGTATTCATGAAGCTGCTAAAGCAGAATAGAACAAAAAGAGTGGTCCTCAACATGGGTGACCTAAAGGGGACATGTTATGAAAAAAAAACACATTCTCAGTGCTTGTGCGAATACATTTGTTTATCTGGAGAGCCCAACAACCCACAAAGTGTGAAATAAGAAAACACAGTCAGTTTTTTGGCCGGGGGGGCTGACTAGATCAGAAAACATGATTAATAAAACACTCTTCCTATCATTAGATGTCACATTCAGGCTCATTAGCATATCCTGCCTCTCATCTCCACATTGGAACTGCTTTTTTTAAAGGTGCACCATATATATATAACAGCTTTAATGGAGTGTTTCAGACAGCGCATGAATAATAGTGTATTCAGACAGACAGTATGACAAAAATCCTGTTTTTATAAAAGCTAGCAGTGTCGATTTTTTTTGGCATGGAAGTCTGTTTTTTTTTTTACTCACTAGTCGTGATTGGTTAAGATCAAGAGGTCATTAGTTTTAGGTCCTCACAACTGTTCAAATTCTTCTTTAAAAAGACAAGCGAAATGATATCAAGTTTGATAGAACTGCTATATTTTACTAGAAAGTATCACACAAAGGCAATATGGTCAAATTATCAATTTTGGCTATTCTGCTTTTGATTTTGATTATTTAATGTCAAAGCTCATTTCGATCGATTTCAACACGGAATGGAAATTGTTAGTATTAACTTGAAAATGAGCCTAAAATCCCTCCTTTAAGGCAGTAGTTCTCAACCTTTTTGAGACGCGACCCCCAATTTAACATGCATGTTGTCCGCAACCCCCGCTCACTGAACACAATCTCACATGCACAGTTCAGATCACCCCAAAAAGAAACAAAGTTACCAAAAAAGACACAAAATGACCAGAAAAGACACAAAATTACCCAAAAAAGACACAAAATTACCCCAAAAAGAAACAAAATTACCCAAAAAAGAAACAAAATTACCAAAAAAAGACACAAAATGACTAAAAAAAGACACAAAATGGCCCAAAAAAGGAAACAATATTACCAAAAAAGACACAAATTGACCACAAAATTATCAAAATAAGACACAAAATGGCCTAAAAAGACACAAAATTACCAGAAAAGACACAAAATGACAAAAAAAAACACAAAATGACCAAAAAAAAGACATTAAGTGACCAAAAAGACTAAAACACATGAACACTTTAACACAGTGGAGACAGAGCTGACTTCCAAAATTAATTGCCGACCCCCAGAAATCATCTCGCGACCCCAATTGGGGTCCCGACCCCAAGGTTGAGAATAGCTGCTTTAAGGAACGGTCAGGGGTGCAACAAAGGCACAATGCGCACTAAGACACAAACAATAAATTACATTCACAAAAATACTGCACATCCTTGTGAGATAAACTACTTTGGGAACCGCTTCTCTAATCATCTCAACCTGTTAGATAACATTGAAACCTGAGGTAATAATGTAGAGTCCGTCTGTTTGTCTTTGATGTGTGTTTTGTTTCAGGCCCAAAATCACTCGGCTGGACTTTAAGAAGAGTCGACTCACGTTGGTGGTGGTGGAGGACGACGATCAGGTTTGTGTAACAAACACACACCCTGTATACCAGTGGTGGAATGGTTCAGACCTCTTACTGCAGTAAAAGTACTGACACAGCACTGTGGAATTACTCCACTACAAGTAAAAGTCCTGCATTCAAAACTTACTGAAGTAAAAGAACAAGTATCAGCATCAAAATGTACTTAAAGTATCAAAAGTAAAAGTAGTCGTTATGCAGAATGGACCGATTCAGATTGCTTTATATTTTCCAAATGTATTGTTAGATTACTATTTTTGATGCATTTATGTAAGCAGCATTTGAATTTTGGCTGAAAATGTCTAATCACTTTAATTTGATTATGTTTTTATGTTAAAACCCAACCTGAAAAGTAACTGAAGCTGTCAGTTAAATGTAGTGGAGTAAAAAGTTCAATATCCGCCCCAAATGTAGTGAAGTAGAAGTATAAAGTTACATAAAATGGAAATACTAAAGTAAAGTACAAGTACCTCAAAATTGTACTTAAGTACAATACTTGAGTTATACAGTAGCACTCGTTATGCAGAATTTCCCCACTCAAGATTGTTTTATATATTCTAAATATATTATTAAATTATTTGTATTGATGCATTTATGTAAGCAGTGTTTTGATTTTGTAAAAGTAGGGCATATTTTAATAAGTTAATATACTGTTAATATTCTTTAATTTTTTTAGGTTAAATTTTGACCTGAAAAGTAACTTAAGCTGGCAGCTAAATGTAGTGGAGTAAAAAGTACAACGTTTGCCTTAAAATGTAGTGAAATAGAAGTATAAAGTTACAAAAAATGGAAATACTCAAGTACAGTACATGTAACTCAAAATGTACAATACAGGCCAAAAGTTTGGACACACCTTCTCATTCAATGCGTTTCCTTTATTTTCATGACTATTGACATTGTAGATTCATCAAAACTATTAATGAACACGTGGAATTATGTACTTAACAAAAAAGTGTGAAATAACTGAAAACATGTCTTATATTCTAGTAAGCAAAGGGTGGCTACTTTAAGGAATCTAAAATACAAGACATGTTTTCAGTTATTTCACACTTTTTTTGTTATGTACATAATTCCATATGTGTTCATTCATAGTTTTGATGCCTTCAGTGAGAATCTACAATGTAAATAGTCATGAAAATAAAGAAAAACGCATTGAATGAGAAGATGTGTGTCCAAACTTTTGGCCTGTACTGTAACTAAGAACATTACTTGAGTAAATGTACTTAGTTATTGCTGCATACAAACAGACACACAAGGCGTCTGACAGTGTTTGTTTGTTTGTTTGTTTGTTTGCAGGGCCGGGAGCAGGAGCACACGTTTATGTTCCAGCTGGCCAGCTCCAAGAGCTGTAAACACCTGTGGAAGTGCGCCGTGGAGAGCCACGCTTTCTTCCGGCTACGCCAGCCGACCACGGGCAAGGCCGGCCGCAGCGACTTCACACGACTCGGCTCTCGCTTCAGATTCAGGTGAAGCCATAGACTGTATAAAATAGGGTGAAGCACCTGCTCTTCATACTCACGAGGCGTATTACTGAAGCGAAGTTGTGACCAGCAGCATATACCGAATAATGTCTCACTTAAAACTGAGCCTTTGTATCTATGGTTACAGTGTATCTATGGTTACGTGGACCTGTTCCTATGGCGACTGAGATATTCCCTTCATATTGTTTGTTTTCTTCTGACCATTATCAGAGATGGTCAAAATGCTCACACTTGAAGGGCACTTCCTGTCATTTGTTGGAGCTGCTGAACAAAGCACTGTGAAATCGGCTTTATGTTGGAGTCATTGCAGTAAAAACTCAAGTTGCAGTAAAAACAGGAACACCTGTAGAGTGATATGTAATCCAGTTCAATAAACATACATATGTCACATGGCTTTTTGCCGTTCGGCAGTTTCTTTAGAATGATTTCATAATGAGAATAAATAGGCAATAGGTTACTATTTGTTTTCAATTTGTTTAGAGAGTCAAGTTACAGGTAGTGGAAGTAAAAACAGGAACACCTGTAGAGTGAAGTGTAATCCAGTTTAATACATTTACAGATCTATGTGTAGCTTTTTGTTTCACAGTTTCTGAATTTCGAGTGATTTCATGGGAGAAATAGACTGTGCTAAAGAAAATATTTTAAAAGAAAAAAAGAAATGTCAAGTCAGTTAAATACAAATATATATTTTTTAAAAACATTCTTGTTGTGAATTCTTCCAGTCTGGGTTTTATGTTTTATATACTATTTAGTTGTTGTTGTTTTTAAAACAACGTTTTGCATACATCGTAAAGACAGACAAGACATACTTTAACCAGGTAGACAAGTACAACAACAATATTAATTATCATTATATAAAAATGACACGTCAACTAATTTAAAAAATATTACAAATAATAAATAAGTAAATTAAATAATTACAATAATCTCTTCCCCAATATATATACATGTATATATATATGTATATATGTGTGTGTGTGTGTGTGTGTGTGTGTGTACATATATATATATATATATATTTATATATATATATATATATATATATATATATTGATAGTAACACCAAGACAAAAAATATTATTATTTTTAAATATTTTCACTGCTCATTTAGAAAGGGTGCGTCATTCAAAGCAGAGCTCTGTTATCCTTTGGGGGTTTTTTTGTTTGTTTTTTTACATTGAATACATTGTTTTTTGAACATCTGCCCTCCAATTAAATCTCTCAAACCTAGAGGAATGTTTTCAACTTATTGCCCATTTAGAAACAGTTATCCTGATAGTGCCATAATAAAAACTAAAAAGTCTAAATCTTTATTTTCTTAATCCTTAATATAAGAATGAATTATTTTAGATAATTGCAAAACATTTATACTTGTTTTTGTTTATCTCAGTGGTAAAACAGAGTATCAGGCCACTCACGGAGGCAGACTGAGGAGAGCCAGCACGTTTGAAAGAAGACCGAGCAAAAGATATCCATCTCGCACACACTCACTGGGCAAAGGTGAGTCTTATCAGCACATGCTAACGTTGATTATTAACAGCATCTCTTTGGTCCTTTACATGCCTTTACTGATTATCATACAGGTCACCTACTGTTTTAATCCATTGTATTAACTATTGTTTTTAGTTTGAGGCTACGGCAGCTAAGCTGCAAAAAGGACAGATTTAAGAATACGTTTTTACCTACTGCAATTGCACTTTTTAATGACTCCCCTTTTAGTAAGGACAGAAGAATATTTATTTAATATTTATTTAAATTTTAGCTTAGCTGCTTATACTGTATTTACCAAACTGTATTTTTGCACATGTTTTTTGCACATGTATATTTCCACACCTGTTTATGTATTTACACACCTATATATTTGCACACTTGCTGTAACTGTTATCTATGAGTAACAGCTACTAATGCACATGGACCATCCATTCCACTTCCTCTATACTAGGCTATGTTGTGGGCTCATGTTCTGTATAGGTGGAATATGTATGTATACATGTGTTGTGTTGTGTTGTGTTGTGTTGTGTTGTGTTGTGTTGTGTTGTGTTGTGTTGTGTGTATGTTGGCTGCTGGATCACCTAAATTTCTCTGCTGGGATAAATAAAGTATTTCTTATCTTATCTTATCTTATCTTAAAGGAGTTTATTAAGGGTGAAATATTCCTTTAATTCAGAGGAAAGGAAACCCTGCAGCCTTTTACATAATGAGCCCTTTCAAAGGGTTGATACACTGAAGTGTCACCTTTCTACTTTGTCAGAAACACCTGCAGCACTCCTCCATACTATCCGTCTTCTGTGAGCCACACAGCTCTTATCTATCAAATATGAATGATGCTTCAACTGCAAACTGTACATCCACAGACCTTTCATTTATTGCATTTGGAGCATTTATCCAGCCCTGTGATACAAAAATGAATAAAGATTCAAGTGTTAGTAACAGCTGAGCATCAGAGCAACAAGATTTATGTAAACAGTCTGCACTGACAAACAGATTAACATAATCATTATCATTTATTTAGCACTTTTCTTAACAATTTCACAAAGTGCTTCATAACACAACAAAATGCAATTACACAATAATTATCAAATATAATAAATAAAACATAGAATAAAATAAATTTCACAGCTTTAAAAAAAAAGATAAAGCTCTACTTTTCTTCTCTAATGTACATTATGTCTCTTTCTGTCAGTTTCCATTTCCCCAGCCAAGCCTCCACATATCAGGTAAAAAACATGAAACACACATGCACATATCGCTGCACTTGTGAGGACTTTCCACTTATTACATTCATTCCTTATCCTCTAACCTTGACCTTAATCCACATAAACGGCCTGGATAATCTTAACACTAACACTAAAATAGCCCTTTGTACACAAAAGTAACATGGTTTATTGGTTTCTTCGCTGCTTTTGAGGAGATTTCACTCAAAAAACACACACACGTAGAGAAATGAATCTTTTCAGTTGGTGTAAATCTGCTGTCAGTGATTTTTGCCTGTATTTTCCAGCTCTCACGCCAGCCCTGATCCCAGCCTTCATCCAGTGAGTGACCTCAAATAGCCTACTTTTACACACACATACACACACACACACACATAGCACTCACTGATCTGGCTTCGCTCTTGTGACAACATTTAATTTCAGCGTCTCTTCAATCCGTCTCCTCCCCTCCAGTACCAGCACAACATCCCTATTGGCCATGAGCCGTGGCACCCGGCCCTCACACCTCCTGTTTACCTGCAGCCCTCCGGACACACACCATCACACAGGTAAGACCGCACAGACCAGCAGGGTTTAGAGCAGGGGTGTCAAACTCTGGCCCGAGGCAATACCAAATTATTATCTTATTATTGTACTATAAAAGCTGACCCGCCGGTATTATACGGCGCATTTACAGCTAATACTACAAATCCCACAATGCCCTGCTGTTGTTTTGGCGAGTCAATCAGGACAGGACCCAGAAACGCTCCTCTGTGACAGTCGTCATAGCAACCTCAAGCTAGAGCTGTCTCCCAGCTACCCCTTCCCAAAAATGGAGAAAAGAAAGGCAGAATTTATTAACCTGTTGAAAGTTTATTTTGATATTTAAATCAGAAGGATGCAAATAGAAAAGAGGCATACGATTTTTATTTCATTTTTATTTAATAAATGAATGACATTGATGTGTTTTTTATTTGAAATTTGATTTTGCATGTCTGCACTATTTAGTTATATATTGTATGTTTATAAGCGTTGCTGGTTCCATATTTAATGTTAAAGCAAAACATGTTTGGTATATATTAAAAGGTTTATATGTTCAATGTTGGCCCGCGATTTTATTCAAGTTTTAAATTTTGGCCCATTGTGTATTTGAGTTTGACACCCCTGGTTTAGAGGGACACGGGGACGTTGTTGTTGTTAAATTGCTTCAGGAAGATGATGCGAGTCAGTCTCAGGGGTCCTTGATCAGAAATTGACAGAAGGGCAAGTTTCTATTTTTAGACAAAGTCACTCATCTCACATTCCACATTATCTGTTTTTCATCATACTTCATAACCCTCACGCCTGTTTGTCCTGTCTGCCTCCATGCTCCTGTGTGTGTGTGTGTGTGATCCTCCATCTCCTCGTCACGTTCAGGCCTTCTGTCAAGTCCACGAGTCCCGTGTCCAGTCATCCTCCCGTCCCCGAGCGAACCAGCGGCACCCTCCCAGGATCCATCAGCGTGGTTTACAGAGATAAAGTCATGACTGCGCTTTGACGTCTGTTTGAACTGGGAATCTGTGTCCAGCCCAGACTCTTAAACACTGAGAATCACACAGTCTGCTGTCCCAGAGAGACAAACTCTGTTCACTGATGAAAAGAAGTCGTGTCCATCATCCTCATCAGCTTTGTCATCATCCATCTGTCACGTCCCCTCGTGTGTGTTTCAGTGTACGCCTTCATGAAATATCCCGAAAAGCTGCAGAGGGAGAAGCATGAGGCAAAGGTGTTGTGTCAGATGAAAGGCAGAGGTGCAAACCGGATAACAACAGGAAGTTGGTTACTTTAGTTTGGACTGCTTATCAACACAGTCAACAGCAGCGGATAGAGGCAAATATAAAGTGAATTGAATTGAAGAATTGAAGTGAATGAAATATAAGAATATATCTGACCTACACTTCCCAGTGATATCAGTATCTCTACAAATCGTCCAAAAATCTGCCTAGAAATCATAGAAACAAGAAGTACCATTTATAACTCCAAAACTTTCCTGAGCATTGTCACATTTTTAAGTTTTCTTTTGTGCCGAAGTAATTGTGATACTTTTAATGTTGCCAGTTTTCCGAAATGTAAACCAGTTTTTGCCCACAGCAAACTCACCGACTCAACGTTACCACTGTACTGTTTACAGATACCAAAAGCACCCAAAATATGGCAACTATTCCAAAATGAAAGCATGGTTATACTGTCGAAAGTACAACAAACACTAACAATACAAGCACAAATGCATACACACCAAAGCAATCATGCATTTACAAAAACACTTGAACCCTGTGAAGTGCCTGACTGGCAGATTGAGCTAAAGAGCTGCTGGTGACAACTAAAACTGTTTTCTACTGGGTCCAATGATGCCTGCTGCAAGGCTGTCTGACAAATGCTTTATGAGTCATTGGGGGCGTGGCTAATATATGGGGGTGGGGCTTACCCACGCCAATGAAATAGAAACTGCTGAGACCAGTAAATAGTCTACAACAGACGTTCATGGGTTTGGCCGTGGTACCTGGATCTGTTTAGAAGCTTCAGTCTTGGAAAAAAATATTAGACCAACCTTTTTCTTCAATTTCTTGTTCATTTTAATACCTTGTATTAGACATTTTTCAAGGTTTTCATGATAATGATTTTGGTTATTATCAACAAAACCATGGAAAATGTCTAGATATCAGCTCTTTAATTAAACTCTTATGAGCTATTTTTGTTGTTATTATATTTGTCCAAACAAATGTACCTTTAGTTGTACCAGGCATTTAAATGAACAAGAAATTGAAGAAAACAAGGGTCTAATAATTTTTTCCATGACTGTAGAAACTCAGCAGCAAAGCGTCTACAACAGTCCTCATGGGTTTGGCCGTGGTACTTGAATCTGTTTAGAAACTATGTGCCTCTTTGTTATAGTCCTCTCTCAGTGCCACACATGACCAACCCTTCTACAAAATCCTGTGCAAGTCAGTTTATTTGGAAGTTATGAACCTTTTTCGATAGACTACTTTAATTGCCATGCCCTTATTTTAGCCAATTTGCATGAAAACAAGCAAACACTTTCTTATACAGATGCTCTCATCACACATTATTAGCCTCCAAGGCTGCTGCTTTCAACTTAAATGTGACAAAATTTGAGCCACCTGTCTATTGATGAGTATTTCCAGACAGAAGGCGGATCCATTAATAGAAGAACCATCCACAAGTGTCTTAGTAAAGTGTTCGGCCACCAGAAAATCCTCTGTGTGCCTTTGCACTGATTCTGCGGCGTCTCAACTGTTGTCGAGGGATGAATACCTTTCTTCCAAAAGGTATCCCCTCATTTGATGTTTTAATAATTATACAAACCGGTCCAAAACATAAAAATGTATCTGAAACAAAAGGTGCCTTTCAGCATTTCGTTGTTCTGGGCAGCATCAGAACATGACTGGATGTTAATTGTTTAATTGTACCATGTAGTGCACCTGTGTGGAAGCATCTGCACTTTTTTATGTTTTCCAACTAATTTATTCAGAGTTTCCTTTAACAGTCTTTAAAAAAACCCAAATATGAACTAAAGTATCCCACTAAAGCACAGATAAAACAAAGAGAGGACCAGGTTAAGTGGCTCTGTGCCTTGCTTTGTCCATGGACATTTATCATGTAGTCACTGTTGATGTTTTAATGCTTCAATAAGTTTCCTGCGAGATCACAAATCTGCCTTGAAGATAAAACGTATCTTCGTGCCTTAGAAATCTTATGACAGCTAATTTATCCAAATCACTTTAATTTTATGGAAATATAAAGTGAAGCAATGCTGAATGGGGTAATTCTCAACAGGGGGAAGGGTCGAGTTAAGCACATGCTGAATGCTGGTTTAGGGATTAAGCTGCTTTGAAATGTATCGTTATAGTCCAGTGTGAGGTAGAAGCCTGAATTAGGATCCTGCATATGTGGTGTTGCGCTTTAAAAAAAGAGTTTTTTCGACTAAACTTTAAATTGCTGAATGAATCAACTGTTTACCCAAAGTGTGGCACATGTTTTGCTGTTATAGTTTGTTGCCTTTTACTCTGTAACGTTTACTCGAATCACATGATGCCTTTAGGGAGGTAGCCATATTGCTTTTTCAATAAACGAAATGTTTATTATTGCAAAAAAGTCAAAAATGTGCAAATATCTGTCCTTTGTTGTTTTATAACTTAAGCCTTTCACTTGAACTGTCTTTTTCCAAATATATATAGTGGTGTTTGTTATTTAAAACATTGAGTGATGAAGTTGGAATTATTAAATGTCAGATAATAATAATGGTTTTAATATATATATATATATATATATATATATGTGTGTGTGTGTGTGTGTGTGTGTGTGTGTGTGTGTGTGTGTGTGTAGCATTTGACGCTATAGTATTTATTTTTTTAATTGTGAACCCTTACAATAGTCATCTAAAATAATCTATTAAAAATTAAATGTACTTTTATCATCTAATAATGATGATAAAAGTACATTTAATTGAATGTGTGTGTGTGTGTGTGTGTGTGTGTGTGTGTTTGTGCAGGTGCACCTCAATAAATTACAATATCATGGAAAACTTTATTTATGTTAGTAATTCAATTCAAATTCAAAGTGGAAATAACACATTATAAAGGTCCATTACACAGAATGAAACATTTCATGTATTAATTTATTTAATTTCTTTTAATTATAATGATTATGGCTTACATTTAATGAAGACCTAAAATCCAGTGTCTCAAAAAAAAAGATATTACAAAAGACCAATTTTAAAAAGTATGTTTAATATGGAAAAGTATGTCCATCTATATGACTCAATACTTGGTTGGGGCTATTTGACTTGAACTACTGGAAATGGACTTTTCCATCATATTCTAATGTATTGAGATGCACCTGTATATATAATGCAAATAAAAGTTTTTAAAAAAAGGTTTGATTCAGGGAATATATACACTACTGGTCAAAAGTTTTAGAACACACCAACTTGATGGTGAAAATGAAAATGATGCAGTTTAATGTCTCAGTCTACTCTGAAATTAATGCACATTTGCAACATTCAAAATTCTTTATTGACCATGATAGTGTTTTGAAAGTAAAAAAAAGATTCAAAATCACATTTTATGTTGGACTAAAGGACTAAAAAAAGACACAAAATGACTTACAAAGACATGAAAAGAATAAAAAAATGGACAAAATAGCCCAAGACTCCATAGAGTTAAGTTGTTAACCCATTTCTTGTTCCCTGAAAAAGGCCTACTTGTATAATTCTGAAATGTACATTATTTTCCAGTTTTGGTTAAGCTTACCTTTTTTTATTTACCTCTGGCAGTTCACCACTTACCTTTGTACCCTTTCAAGCTGTTCATTTGACTTGAACTGCTTGAATTTCAATAAAAAACTAGAAAAATTGGGGTGTTCTAAAACTTTTGACTGGTAGTGTGTATATATATATATATATATATATATATATATATATAAGTAGACATCTTATTGTTTTTGTATATTATTTATTTTCTGTCTCCTCTTCAATCCCACATCAAATAGTTAAGCTTCCTAATCCTCATTTTAGGCCTTGTTGTTAATGCTATTTCTGGTGATATAATTGAATCAGTTTTTTTCTCCCAGCTGGGAAAATGTTTTGATTGCACACGTTGTCTTCAGTTTCCCTCTCAGTGGTCCTGCTTCAGACCATCAGTTCAGCGTTGAAGAGAATGAGACTTCGTATTCTGGCAAGATCCACCACCATCACCGCCGCCACACACACAGCCAGGACACGCTCTGTCACACACACACCAAGAACAGTGAGTACTCAGCCTGAGAGGGAAAGCTGTCCAATCTGTGATACGTCTACTGTTTACAATGATGCAATGATCTGTTGGTGTCCATAGCTGTGTGTTGGTCAGCAGCCGGTGTTTCCGTACTTTCACACTAGATTTTGTTCTAAAATGCACTAAAATGCTTGCTTTGTATGAATCAGTGTAACATTAACTTTAGATACATGTCGGATACACAAGGACTGCACATTTCAGCCTCTATCTCTTATTCTGAAAGTGTATTATGAAGATATATGTGATGAACAGGAAATTCTCTTTTATTGTTCATATGGACACCTCACTATCATATCCAGACATACTTTTAAAGAAATTGTGAACCTTTCCTCTAAGCCAGGGGTGTCAAACTCAAATACACAATGGGCCAAAATTTAAAACTTGAATAAAATCGCGGGCCAACATTGAACAAATAAACCTTTTAATATATACCAAACATGTTTTGCTTTAACATTAAATATGGAACCAGCAACGCTTATAAACATACAATATATAACTAAATAGTGCAGACATGCAAAATCACATTTCAAATAAAAAACACATCAATGTCATTCATTTATTAAATAAAAATCGTATGCCTCTTTTCTATTTGCATCCTTCTGATTTAAATATCAAAATAAACTTTTTCAACAGGTTAATACATTTAAAAATAAAATAACAATAATAAATCTAGTATTAGCGGTAAATGCGCCGTATAATACCGGCGGGTCAGCTTTTATAGTACAATAATATAATAATTTGGTATTAAAATAAAATAAAATTACACTGCGGGCCAAATTTGGCCCGCGGGCCAGAGTTTGACACCCCTGCTCTAATCCCAGTAGAATCATGCATTTAGGACATCTGGAGTGGAGAGAAAGTAACTAAGTACTGTACTTCAGGACACATTTGCAGTACATTTACATTACTTGAGTATTTCCATTTTATGTAACTTAAAAAAATATATTTTAAAAAAAATACTTCTACTCCACAACATTTAAGGCAAATATTGTACTTTTCTCTCTACTATATTTAGCTGCCAACTTTAGTTACTTTTCAGATCAGATTAACATAAAAACATGATCAATTTACAAACCCAAAAAAAAAATAATAATAATATAATGTATTTGGAATATATAAAACAATCTGAGTGGGGCCATTCTGCATAACTACTACTTTTCCTTTTGATACTTTAAGTACATTTTGTTGCTGACTGTTGCTTATGTTTGTACTTTTACTTAAGCAAGTTGTGAATGCAGGACTTTAACTTGTCGTGGAGTCATTTCATAATTTTATATTAGTACTTTTACTGAAGTAAGGGATCTGAATACTGGATATCTGCCACAGCACAGTGGTAATGTAACATCATTTAATGTTTTGTTATAAAATAGAGAGAAATAATGTCAGTATTAAGTTTAAAAACGCTCTGTGTATTACCCAGAACAACAACAAAAAATGTTTCTGCTGCTAAGTTTTATTAAAGGTTATGTTTCTTGATGCTTGGAGCAACACAAACATAATGTAATCCATGTCAGTTGTACTAAAGTGGTGGATCTGGCTAAACACCAACCGGCCCTTCACACAGCAGACATTCTGACATGTCAAAGCACGAAACAGGTGTAATTAAAATAATTAATTATGGCCCTATTACATTTAGGTGGGCAGGGCCCTGGTATTATGCATTCTGGCTATACTGGAACAGCTGTGACACATTAATAGAACAGGACCATAATTACATTTCATTAACTTCAGCTGTGTTAACCCTGTGGTGGCTGCTGTGAAAAAGGCTTTATAGGGTTCAGTGAGAAAAATGTTTTTGTGAATTGGGTGAAAAAAAACACTTACTTGTGTTTGTGTTTTTTCCTACTTTCTTTACAATCTTGATCTGTTCCATTTATGTGCAAAAGTGTATGAAATTGTGCCACTTTTTTTGGAATTCATTTTTTTAATTAACTTTCAATACAAATATAAGGACTAAGGAAGGAATAAAGGAATAAAATAAAATAAAATAAATCTGGGCACATATAGTTAGTTAAAACAGCTATTCTCAACCTTGGGGTCGGGACCCCAATTGGGGTCGCAAGATGGTTTCTGGGGGTCGCCAAATCATTTTGGAAGTCAGCTCTGTCTCCACTGTGTTAAAGTGTTCATGTATTAATGTGTTTTAGTCTTTTTGGTCACTTAATGTCTTTTTTTGGGTTATTTTGTGTGTTTTTTTGGTCATTTTGTGTGTTTTTTGGTCATTTTGTGGTCAATTTGTGTGTTTTTTGGTCATTTTGTGTCTTTTTTTGATCATTTTGTCGTCAATTTGTGACTTTTTTTGGTAATTTTGTTTCTTTTTTGGTCATTTTGTCTTTTTTTTGTCATTTTGTGTCTTTTTTGGTTATGTTGTGTCTTTTTTTAGTCATTTTGTGTCTTTTTTTGGTCATTTTGTGGTCAATTTGTGTCATTTTTTGGTCATTCTCTTTCCTTTTTGTAGGTCATTTTTTCTTTTTTGGGTGATCTGAACTGTGCGTGTGAGATTCTGTTCAGTGAGTGGGGGTCGTGGACAACATGCATGTTAAATTGGGGGTCGCGACTCAAAAAGGTTGAGAACTACTGAGTTAAAATACAATAAACTGTGGTGACAAGTGAAAAATATATTTTAAAAAATCAAATAATGAAAAAATAAGAAGAATTGTCCAACTGGTGATATAAATCATGCATTAAACGTGCAGTCTGCAATTCTAATCCAATACACTTTTTGTCAAATTTTAAAAAACTAGTTATTCCCTGAGTACCCAAATGATCCTGTTCATGCAAAAGAGCAGCAGGTGTCCATAAAATATCATGTCTATACAACAAAAAATGCAGCTTGTAGATGGATTTCTGATTAAACCTTGTGTGTTTTAGAGCGTCGAGCTCCTCACTGCCCTACAGATGAGCTGGACATCTCCCAGTCTCTGCTCAAAGCTCTGGAGTCAGACAGTGATTCTCCCCCCTGGCCGTCGCTGCACGTCAACATGGACAATAAGGTCAGACACTGTCCCCACACACTGTTGTCCCACTTCCCTCACAAGTAGAACGCAAAGTTTCTTTACGTCCCTTTTCCCCTGCCAGGGAGAAGAGAAGCAGCTGTCTGAGAAGTCTCTGCACCCGCCTGCCTCCCCAGCGATGCTCCCCGATCATCTCAAGTGTAACATCCTCAAGGCCCAGATGGAGGCGGCCTTCAGGGTGAGTACCAAACCTCCAGTGGCGGTTCTACACAGGGGCCTCCAGGGGCCACTGCCCCTGTGAAGAAGCCCTTGGCCCCTGCTAAAATGATCAATTTATAACAATGAACAATGGAACAATTCTAACCTTTTTTTTGTTCAAACAATATCTCATTGTACACAAAAGGAACCCAGAATGTGAACATTGTATAATAGTTTAACTCTATGGAGTCTTATTGGGCTATTTGGTCCAATTTTTGAATCCCTTTCATGTCTTTACGTGTCTTTGTAAGTCATTTTGTGTCTTTTTTGGTCATTTGTGTCTTTTTTGTGTCTTTTTTTTTGGGTAATTTTGTGTCTGTTGTGTCTTTTTTAGTTATTTTGTGTCTTTTTTGTCATTTTGTGTCTTTTTTGTCATTGGTGTCATTTATGTGTCTTTTTTGTGTCTGTTTTAGTTATTTTGTGTCTATTTTTGGTCATTTTATGTCTTCTGTGGGTTTTTTTGGGGTTATTCGGTCTTCTCATTTTGTGTCTTTTTTTGGTCATTTTGTGTCTTTTTTGGTCATTTTGTGTCTTTTTCAAGACATTCAAAGATTTTGAATGCTTAAATATCATCTTTGCCATTTTTTTCATGTGCTAATGTGCCCCTCTGATTAAACACTGGCCCCTCCTTGGCCCCCACAGTAAACTTGGTCTAGACCAAGTTATTATCTTATTATTGTACTATAAAAGCTGACCCGCCGGTATTATACGGCGCATTTACCGCTAATACTACAAATCCCACAATGCCCTGCTGTTGTTTTGGCGCCTCAATCAGGACAGGACCCAGAAACGCTCCTCTGTGACAGTCGTCATAGCAACCTCAAGCTAGAGCTGTCTCCCAGCTACCCCTTCCCAAAAATGGAGAAAAGAAAGGCAGAATTTATTAACCTGTTGAAAAAGTTTATTTTGATATTTAAATCAGAAGGATGCAAATAGAAAAGAGGCATACGATTTTTATTTCATTTTTATTTAATAAATGAATGACATTGATGTGTTTTTTATTTGAAATTTGATTTTGCATGTCTGCACTATTTAGTTATATATTGTATGTTTATAAGCGTTGCTGGTTCCATATTTAATGTTAAAGCAAAACATGTTTGGTATATATTAAAAGGTTTATTTGTTCAATGTTGGCCCGCAATTTTATTCAAGTTTTAAACTTTGGCCCATTGTGTATTTGAGTTTGACACCCCTGGTCTAAGCTGTGTGTACTGTGCAGTGTAGCTAACAGAAAGTATTTTCTTCTCCTCCATGATGAAGAAGGAAGCCCCCACAACACCCAGAGGGAAGAACTTAAATGAGACCCTGAATGACAGGCCAGTGGCTCATCCTCTCTTTACATGCTTACACCTGTTTCTGCACAAGTGTATTTAAGACTAACTCTCCATGTGGTGATGATGACTCTGGTCCTCAGGTATCAGAGCTCGTCCCAAGACTCAGCAGCATCCAGTCTGGCTGCAGACAAGACGCCGCATCGGCAAGACCGCAACCCAACAATGGAGACTCTGCAGCCCAAAGGCAACACAAGCACCAACCGCAGAAAACGACTGGTCCGACAGTTCAGCTTGTGAGTACACATCGTCTTTGATAAGTGTCTCCCAGCCAGCACTTGACACAAGAGGAACATCACACTCTGGAAATGAATACTCCACAGAGCACTTGAAGCACAAGCAATGCGATCTTAGCTCTCTAAAAATGGGTCATGTAAGTCATTCTGTCTCCCTATTTGCTGCTCATACAGTAACCATGAAGACGAAGATAATCTCCCAGAAGCACTTGCAGCCATCTCCCAGAGCACAGGAAAGACAGGCTCGACCAGCTCACTGGACAAACAGATACAGCCGTCCATATATCCACAGGTGACACACACACACCCTAAAAATCCATCAAGAATGCATGGTTGTTGAATGCACTACACTCCACCTATTGAGGGGTTATTCAGCCTCTCAGCATTAATTATAAGTAAGCAAAGTAATTTATATACAGGTACATCTCAATACGTTAGAATATCATGGAAAAGTCCATTTCCAGTAGTTCAAGTCAAATAGCCCCGACAGTGGCGGTTCTAGACCAGTTTTACTGTGGGGGCCAAGGAGGGGCCAGTGTTTAATCAGAGAGGCACATTAAAAAACGGCAAAGATTATATTTAAGCATTCAAAACCTTTATTTTAGCTCATTTAAAAATCTCATTGAAGTATATTTGGAAGATACAAATACACTGATTGAAACAATGAGACTTACCAACAATAATTATTTTTGTACGACAATGACATTTCTCATTTTTTTGTGCACAATTACTTTTTTTTATTTTGAAAGTGCAGTACAGTGAGAATTATCTTTTTTTATATATACACAAACTTTTATTGCACAATTTAACTATTATACAATGGACACATTCTGGGTTCCTTTTGTGCACAATGAGATATTGTTTGAACAAATAATAGGTAAGAATTGTTCCATCGCTCATCGTTATTAATTGATCATTTAAATATTAATTTGACACAGGGGCCACAGCAGGGGCCAAGGGCTTCTTCACAGGGGCAGTGGCTCCTGGAGGCCCCTGTGTAGAACCGCCACTGAGCCCCGACCAAGTATTGAGTCATATAGATGACATACTTTTCAGAGGCCAACATTTCCATATTTAACATACTTTTTAAAATTCGTCTAATGTAATATTAAACATTTTTGAGACACTGAATTTTAGGTCTTCATTAAATGTAAGCCATATTGATTCTGATTAGAAGAAATTAAATAAATTAAGACATTAAATGTTTCATTTTGCATGTAATGGATCTATATAATGTGATATTTTTACTTTTTGAATTGAATCACGGACATAAATAAACTTTTCTATGATACTCTAATTTATTAAGATGCACCTGTATGTGTGTGTACATTAATGTGTATTCCAGGTGGATAGTATGCCAGCACTGGAGCTGAGTACTCCATGCTGTCCCTCTCCTTCGCCTTCTCCCCATCTCTCCCCCTCCTACTACCATAGCTCCATTCCTCGCCTGGCCCCTTACCTCGCTGCCCATAACGACAGGTAACGACACCTCAGACCTCCACGTTTACTGGGACCCGTTTATAGTCGCTAAAAACCTTCCTGCAGTGATCTACAGTGAGCCTCTCTGGGACTTCCTGGTAGAATGGAGCTGGGTATATACTCTGATTCTTGGCTCAGTTTGATTCCGATTCACAATTTTCCAATTTGATTTTTTTATATCTGATTCGATGCCGATTAGACCTACACTACTGGTCAAAAGTTTTAGAACACACCAACTTTTCCAGAATTTAATTGAAAATTATGCAGTTTAACGTCTCAGTGTACTCTGAAATGAATGCACATTTGCAACATTTAAAATTCTTTATTGAGCATGATAGTGTTTTGAAAGTAAAAAAAAAGATTCAAAATCACATTTTATGTTGGACTAAAGGATTAAAAAAGACACAAAATGACCAAAAAAAGACACAAAATGACTAAAAAAGACACAAAATGACCAAAAAAAGACACAAAATGACTTACAAAGACATGAAAAGAATTCAAAAATGGACAAAATAGCCCAAGACTCCATAGAGTTAAGTTGTTAACCCATTTCTTGTTCCCTGAAAAAGGCCTACTTGTATAATTCTGAAATGTACATTATTTTTCAGTTTTGGTTCAGCTTACCTTTTTTTATTTACCTCTGGCAGTTCACCACTTACCTTCGTACCCTTTCAAGCTGTTCATTTGACTTGAACTGCTTGAATTTCAATAAAAAACTGGAAAAATTGGGGTGTTCTAAAACTTTTGACCGGTAGTGTATTTTTCTTGGATATGAATAAGATGTTCAGATAACTTAATACTTTGAATTGCACAAGGACCCCTCTAACCTCATGCATTATTACAAATATTAATGTTTACATAAAGAATTCAGGTAGAAATCTTTTTGATGTCCTGCTGTCATGAGTTAGTACAACTCTCTCTTTGATTTGATCCAAGTTGCAACGATTTGTTGCACATCTGCACAGATCAACAGGGGTTAAAGCTTCTGAAATCCACAGGAGAAAGAAAATATTAAAGGATGAGTTAATAATTTTCAATGTTATTAGATTGCAGATTTATTTTACTCTGAATATCTATTTTTTAAGCCCAGTCTAAGCTGGTAAAATACATACCATATAACTAGGCAGTGGTGTAATGAAACTAAGTACATTTACTCAAGTACTGTACTTAAGTACAATTTTGAGGTACTTGTACTTTACTTGAGTATTTCCATTTTATGTAACTTTATACTTCTACTTCACTACATTTGGGGCAAATATTGAACTTTTTCCTCCACTACATTTAGTACTTTTACTTTTGATACTTTAAGTACATTTTGATGCTGATACTCTTGTACTTTTACTTCAGTAAGTTTTGAATGCAGGACTTTTACTTGTAGTAGAGTCATTTCACAGTGTGGTATTAGTACTTTTACTTTAGTAAGAGATCTGAATACTTTTCCCACCACTGTAACTAGGGTTGCAACTAATAGTTGTTTTGAATAAACCGTGATATGCTGATTAGTTTCTCAATATATTCATATTTTGATGATAAAATTAGGGAAATGAATAATTATGGTATAATCCCCCGCAGGCGAACTTCAAAAGACTTTTTTTTGTCTGACAAAGGATCAAATCTTAACATTTGAGAAGCTGGAACATGCAAATACTTAGAATTTTTAGTTTAAAAAATACATCTAAAGGATAGCCAATTAATTATCTCTCTCTTTGTCTCCTGTCTGCCTGCTACTGTCACTGAAAAACAAAAGCAAATGCCAAAAAAATATTTGGCATAACTGTTTTGGTACAATCATAGGAGCAACAAGTTAGTAAGTACTGTAAGAAAGTTTAATTTCTAGAGCACATTTAAACACAGCTTAAGCTGACCAAAGTGCTGTATTAAAAAGAATATGTAAAAAATACTAATAATTAAAGGAAAACACAGACAACATACTGGCGACAACAATAAACAGCAATGCTGAAATACAGAATGACAGACCTGTAAACAGATTGAAGGATTAGTGGAGCAAAAAGGCCAGAGAATAAAAATTTGTCTAAATGTAGCCGAGATTTAAAACACAGAGAGATGGAGGGAGCAAATCTGATATCCAACAGCAAATGGTTGCACAGTTGTGGACCAGCAACTGCAAGAGCTCTGGAGCCTTTTAATTTTAGTCTGGATTGTGGGAATTACAAGAGAGATTTGTCGTCAGATCCCAGAGAGTGCCAGTGAATAAGGTCTGAGGCGAAAACATGAAACTGTAGCACTGTTGGTCAGTGTGTTTCCTGCTAAATGTATTTTGAGATTAATGTAAGGTAGTTTTGAAGACTCATGACAGTTTGCATATCAAAGGACCATATCTACATTCCCCATGTCAGCTCAGTATCCTCATGTTATAAGACATTAAGACCTTTCAAATGTTTGTTTTTGGTTTTTTTGCAAAACAGGCACAATTGTCCAAACCTAAATCTTGAAACTTTCTTATGACATGTACAGTCATGAGAAAAAATATAAGACCATTGTTTTCTTCAATTTCTTGTTTATTTTAATGCCTTGTACAACTAAAGTTACATTTGTTTGGAGAAATATAATAATAACAACAAAAATAGCTCATAAGAGTTCTCACATTTACCACGGTTTTCTTGATAATAACCAAAATCACTATCAAGAAAACCATGGAAAATGGCTAGATATCATCTCTTAAATGAATCTCTTATGAGCTATTTTTGTTGTTACCATTATATTTCTCCAAACAAATGTAACTTTAGTTTTTTTTTGCAAAATAGGCAAAATTGTCCAAACCTAAATTGTGAAACTTTCTTGTGACATGTACAGTCATGAGAAAAAAATATAAGACCATTGTTTTCTTCAATTTCTTGTTTATTTTAATGCCTTGTACAACTAAAGGTACATTTGTTTGGAGAAATATAATAATAACAACAACATAAGAGTTTTCACATTTTCCATGGTTTTCTTGATAATAACCAAAATCACTATCAAGAAAACCATGGAAAATGGCTAGATATCATCTCTTAAATGAATCTCTTATGAGCTATTTTTGTTGTTACCATTATATTTCTCCAAACAAATGTAACTTTAGTTGTACCAGGCATTAAAATTAACAATAAACTGAAGAAAACAATGGTGGTCTAATCATTTTTAACTGTATCTTTGCATATTTCTGTGTTTGTAGCGGAGAGGAAATGAGGTTGGACAGAGAGAAGATACTACGAGCCCTCCTGATGACCGAGCTCTGAGACCTTGACCTTTGACCCCTGTGACATCATCGCCAGGCGCAGCAGCCCTCCCGCTCAGCGAGGAAAGCCAGAACAGAGGACCCAGAGCCGTTGGCTGCAATCAACATTTGTATATTTGCATAAAACATTCAGCAGTTCTAAATATATATTTGCATAAAGGCGATTGTTATACTTGTTCGATTGTTATTTTAGGAGGATGGTTCTTTATATTGAAACTGTAAAAACTTTAAGTGAGACAGAACAAAATGGACTCACTCAGACAAGCTACAGATGTGACTGGTGCTGCCTGCATGATAAATATGTTACATAATGAAATATTTATCTGATTTGCTTTTGGGGTTATGTTTAAGTTTTTTGACATCATCATTTTTCCATGTTGTCGCCTAAACTGTAATTCAGGCAGCGACTGTTGAAGCATTGATGAATTCACTTTAAAAAAAACAGAGGCTGAAGTCAAAGTTAATTCACTTTTAAATCAATTTTTAAAAATGTAAATAGATATTGTAATATGCTTTCTTTTGTCACATATCATTCATGAGATGACAAAACATTTGCAGCATTTGAGTTTTAAGTAATTTCCAGAACAGAGTGGAATTAAACTGAATCCTGACTCTGCAGGAGAAGTTGAGACCAAGGTTATTATAGTTAACGAAAACTAGAATTGAAAAAACATTTTCGTTAACTGAATTAAAAATAAAAACTAGAGTTTTTAAAAAAACGATAACTAACTGAAACTGTATTGCGTGGTTACAAAACTAACTAAAACTAACTAAAATTATAGTGAAAATGTCCTTAGTTTTCGTTTTTGTCAACTTTTTTTCATTCATAATTCAGTGTTTCTATTTGAACATGCAACACATGGTGAATATGTTTACTGAGACTGGGATGTCTACACTCCAACCAAAATTCAAAACTGTAAGAGTTAATAACCTTATTGGGGCTGAGATGATAAACCAAAGGAAATAAAGGCAAAATTTATTATGACCACTTTGAATGTCGCACCCAACATATAGCCCATTACAAAAAAAACTAAAACTAACACTAAAACTGATAAAAACTAAACTAAAACTAAGCATTTTCAAAAAATAAAAACTAAACTAAAACTAGAAAACTCACTCTAAAAACTAACTGAATTTGAAAACAAAAATTCACCACGAAATTAAAACTAAAACTAATGAAAAATCCAAAACTATTATAACCTTGGTTGAGACAGGACGGTGCAGCTGCAGTCTCAGTCGTCCCACTAGAAGGAGACAAACCTGCAGCCACAGCTGAGCACACTGTTCCTGTATCACAGGATTACTTTCTACACACAGTTTCATCACAGGTCAAATGCACAACACACCTCAGAGTACTTGGAGATATCGTTGAAGCATAATCCTGCTGCTCAACAACTTTATTTCAGCCCTTGTTTTTTTTTTTGTCACATCCACATCTGAGGCGGCTGGTGATCTGCTGTATGTATTGACTGTGTTGTTCCTGCCCACGGTTGGATCTTAATAAAGGCCACACCATCAGTTTGACAACTCTGTAGCTGCATCTTTGGTCTGAGCGCTGACACGGGAATGTGGATCAGCCTCGCCCTGCGTGCCTGTACGGCCTGCAGACCCACCCTGTCAGGGAATGTCGTTATAAAGGATATTACTGACTTATCTGTTCACCTTTCAGGTACAGTACAGTGAGTCAGCCTGTAATTGCACCTCTTCTGTTCGGTTGAACTTAACGTGAGATAATTCATCTCTTAAGCAAGGTGGAGCACAGATTCTCCGGTATGAGTGCAGGAATGTGTGGCAATTGTTTGGATCTGACAGAATTAATGCAAATTTTGACAGATAATTATGTGGGCGAGCCAACAAACAGGATAACCAATCACATCCTGCTTTGTGAAAGGAGGGGCCGTGTGGAAATGATTGGGGCTGGGAGGAGGGCAGAACTTAATGTTTAACCCTCCCCCCCAAGTATTACCAATCGCAAAGAAGGTTGTTTTCAGTTTGGTTTGTTTGTCAGTTTGTCAGCATGATTACAGAAAAACTACTGGCCTGATTTGCATGAGACTTGGTGGGAATGAGTAGCACTTGCCAGGGGACAGCCCATTCAAAAAAATGTTTTATTTATAATTTTAAAGAAGATTCAAATCAAGGGACAGATAGATTTTTAGATTATTTTTTTCATTTTCATTTTCTTAAACATTGTATAATAGGTTATATGGCCTTTTAGTTTCTACTTTATTTGCGTTGAACTTGCAATATCGTCCAAAAAAATGTTCAACTCACACTGATATCAAAGTGTTACAACATTAGGAGACAAAATTAGCAATTGTGATAAAGACAATCAATTAAAAAAACAACATAAAGTAACCTAATTAGTACAATATTGGTTAATTTTAATAAAGTATGACATAAAAACTTGTATTTTGGTGTAAATTTCTTGTATCTTTTTCCCCAGTAAATCTTGCAAGTAAACCAATGAAATGAAATATAAATATGGGGGAACAAAAACAGAAAACCCTCCTACTCTCCCACTAAATAAACAGGACAACCCTCCCTCTGGAAAAGATATATTTCGATTATTTTCAATAATAATTTTCAAACTGACCTTATATCCTTTGGGTTGTACTTATCCATAGATAAAATTGCTTTTACTCTAATTCATGAAATCTGTAATATTCTGCACATTGTAATTTTAAGCCAAAAATATTTTTGAACTAGGCTATAATGGTTACACTTAGGTCATGGTTTGCACTCCACATTTAAATAAATACTTTCTGATAAATTATGAAATAACTTCTTGTTTAGTCACACTGCATGTGTTCTTCAGTAGATTCTATATATTTCACTAAAACACTGCCAATGAGGTGATAAAAGTTAAGGAGAAAAACAGTATTTTGGGCTTTGTTGCACAGATACTAATGGTGTTGCTATGCTGGTTTAGGTGCTGTTTTTTGTGAGTGGGAGAATGAGTGAGTGTGTTTAAAAGGGATCAAGTTGGGTGGGGTGCACAAGATTGTATTACACAATGCCAAATCTGCCCTGAGGGGGTCCGACATGGTTTCGTTTCTCTTCCCCCTTCCTGCACTCTCTATTCTTCACTTTTCCACCCTGTTAAAAAAAGAGCCATCCTCTCAGATAATGTGTATAGTGTGTGTGTGTGTGTGTGTGTGTGTGTGTGAGTGACAATGGTTTCTTTGCCACAGCATGTGTGTGTATGTGGGGTACACAGAGGTAATCACTGAGGACAGGGCGAGGGAGTTCCCACAGTTTTGCCTCCAGCCACATTCTGTCATCAGACAACTCCACCTGTGTGTTTGAGCTCCGCCACTTCACAAACCCTCCCAAAGTACAGACAACACAATAAGTACACAGCAAAGTGGTGAGAAGGCAAATAGAAAAATCAAACACCCGAAAGCTGACCGACTTCACATGTTATGTTTATTGTTGTTTCAGCATTGCTACAGCAGGACGTTCTACTGTAGCAAGTGTGTACAGCAGCATGGAGCCCAACAGCAGCTTTGCAGAAACGGCAAATGGCAATTTAAATTCACAACATACATGTCAGAGTTGTCCTCTCCTTATCAACTTTCCATCAACTTTCTAAATGGTTTAGTTCAAGGAATTCTTCACTCCCAAAATTATCATTTTTATATCAATTAATCACCTTGTATCACCTTTAAATTATTAAAGAAAACATATTTTTCTCATATACCTCCATGGTGAACGAAGAATCTGAAAACAGTGGTGAACTGAAGTAAAAAGGGCTGCAGCAGAACTATATGAAAAAAACAGTCTAAAAACTCTCACAAAAGTTTTGCAGTATAATCCAAGTCTCATCTATCCAACCGTATGCTCACTTCTTCCCAAACTCATTTACTTTTCCACAGTTTCTTGCGTGAGTATAAAACAAAGCTTGCACAAGCATGAAAATGTGTGTTTGGGCAGTAGTGAGCATACGACTGGATGGGACTTTGAGTAAACTGCACAACTTGTATGCAAGTTTGTGAACAGATGTTTTGATTTCGTTTTTCTGTTATTTGTGGCCCCCATTTTACTGCAATTCATCAAGAATTAACTCCATTTTTGGATCCTTTGTTTGCCATGGAGGCATGCAAGAAAAGTGTTTTCTTTATAAATGCAAGGTGACACAGAAAGAGTAATTGATATACAAATGGTTATTTTAGGGGAGCATTCCTGTAAAAAAAAGATAAATGGCCATGGGGATTTCTGCAGCTTTGCTCCATTGCATTCCCCTACGTAGACGATGGAAAGAAGACCAGGAAGGTGTGATGGACTGAAACATCTCATGTGAGTAATGAAACCTCCTCTGGCTCCTGAGATTCACTCAGTAAGACGAAAGGTCGTGACACGAGTCCTCTTGAAGAAAGCAACCCTGTGGTTAGGTTACAGAGAACTGGGACTGTCCTCTGTTCAAATGCGAGTCCTCAACAAAAGGGCAAGACAACATTGGCATTACAGGACGTGGAAACAAACCCATATAGGGTGCATAAGGACAGGAGGGGCTTATGAGTGTGAGATGTCACATTTCTGTAAGTGAAACCTGATGCAAGGATCAGTCAGCTCGACAAACTCACAGTGTAACATATCATTCAAAGATACTGCTATAATATTCATTAGTAGTCTTATTGATTAGCAGTGCATTGATATTTGGCATTATGTAAACATCTTAAAGTTTTACTACTAACTTCTTCATGCACTAAAGCTTCCAATACAATCACTGTGTACTGTATCAAACGTATATAAACACATAAAAATGTATTGCATAAACAGATTGAGTATTAAGATGTATCGACACAGCCATGCATAATACTCATTTTCATCTCTTTCACACTGAAACACACTCACACACACTTTCAATCTTCACAGAAAAGCTTACAGGAAAGATTTAGCTCGGTTGCTACTAGGTCATTCTTCTCTATTTTGGCTAGCAAATATATCATAGTGATTATAATATAACATGTTTAAAAAAATCTCTATAAAGCTTTTTAAAATACACACTGTGCAATATAAGACAAAAAACTGCTATTTTTTTGGCGAAGGCCACAATGATTTTGGTATAAAATACATTAATTTCTGCTCTTAAAGATATAAATAACACATCTAAAAGACTATTTTTTTTAAAAACCTAGAAATACATTACAAGTCTTTGACACATAACAAATTGTCACATGACCTTTGTATATTTGTGACCCTACAGCAGGGTCAGGTCCAGGTACTGCCCCGCCGGCTTGGTCATGAGAGCGGGGAGGGACATGAGAGGAGCATCTCCTCCGCTGGACTGACCAATCAGACTGCTGCTCAGGAGAGGCATGGACTCTGCGGGACTCTGGAGGAAAGAGGGAAGACAGAGAAAGAGGAGAGTATTATCGGGGTGTAGCAACACCAGAACACAGAGCCCTCACACCAGCACCAGATGTTACCCGTCACCTTGTCAACCACCTGAAGGCTACACCTGTTATTACCTATTTTTTCACTACAACAGCACCAATTGACCGTTCGCTAAGCCCCGCCCACCTTAATTACTATTGCTGAGCCTGCCAAGCTTTTCATTCTTGCACAACAGCTAACTGTGGCAGATTCACCACCTTAAAGTTAATTTTTAAATAATGGAGTTGTAAAATAAAAGGGTCACAAACTGCAAAGTATTTCTCTCATATAATATTTTCTTTCAGCTTTATCCTCAATGTGACCTAACGTAGGTAGTGTATATTATATATATATTATATTATGTTCTATTCTGTGTTTTTTTTTGTTGTTGTTTTTATTTATGCTACCTCAGTATTTTATTCTATTGTATTTTATTGTACTTGAATACCGGACTGCCGGTATTCATGTGTACCGGACTGATCTATCTATCATGTAGGTTTATGTAAGGAAGACATAAATTTAAATTATTTCAACTTTGTTTCTGAGAAATCCTGTTTTATCTGTCATTTTGGCATGATGGATAACTTTAAATACTACAATACTAATAAGCCTGCCATGGAAAATAATTCAGTTAGAGGCACGAATCAGAGCGATCGCTCTAAGATGCTGAGTTCAACCAAAGTTGACCCCAAAATTAACTAATTTAAACCACAGATTTTATAATATTTTTACAATAACAACACAAACTTTACTTTCCACCAGCAGCTACAGCCACATGATGGAATTTTTAACTCAGTGATTCGATGTTTCTTGCCATAATGAACCTCGGGAGACAAAGTTAATTTCTACCCAAGGCTGGACGATGTGAGAAAAATATGGCATTATTTTGTTATTATTACTTATGATAGATAAGGTATTAAAGTTGTTTTTTTTTAAAGTAACAAAACTTCAATAAATAATTTCTAACGTTCTTTTATAAAACAAATTGAATATTGTCCTGAATGGAAATAAATAAAATAAAATAAACAATAACGAAGGAACGTTATATTTTAATTTACTGTTTTCAACTGACACTTTCTTAAAACTATCTTTAAAAAAAAGGGGCAACATTTCAGTATTTCGCGCTAGTTGGCTTCGCAATTATACATTCTACTTTTCTTGGAAAAGCTAGTTGGCTGGACATGCTTATAATTCAAGCTCAAATTGCAGCAGATAAACATGTGTGTAATCCATACCTGATCCTACAGAGATAAGCTTTTATTAGACTCATTTGCACCTTTTCATCATATGGAGAATTTCGAAGCTTGACAGGTCTGCTGTGCCTAATTACTCTTGCTGAGCTCTGATTGGATAATCTGTGTTTGGGGGTGGGGTTTAGTGAAAGGTCAATCAGGCCTCTTAGCTATTGCTGAAGGCCATAAATAACTTCTTGAGAGGACAGAAATGTAGTAGCCAGCATTAGATGAAGCACACTGCCATTAAAGGCAGAACGATTGAAGACCCAAGGATTGATTAAAATCCAACAGATTTCCTGTAACCACTCAACCCAATCAACAATGTGTCCATTATTGCTGCTGCGTGTGGTTAGTGTGAAAATCCCTGTCTACATAGGAAATGCTGTCATGTTGAGTCCAGACCAAAGCCACAGCTATAACCACAGTCTACTGAATCCCCCTCACTGAGCCCTTAGCCAATCCTTACCTGCCACCTGCCTCAGACACCTTAAATACACACCCATTCTTTGGGCTGCGTAAGCAAAGTCCCGGTCGGGTCGTGAGCGTGCAGAGGCCCGTGGGCGTGCACGAGAGCATCCTCGGGGGCATACTGTGGTGTGATGAAGGGGGAGGAACGACAGAGACAGGGGGGCTGAGACACAAGAAACCATTGACACTAACCTAAAGACCTGTGAAGCACCTGTAAACTCTTTGTTCATGGAAAAACACTGCACACTCCAAGTTTGTCTCTTAATTTGAACTCTCGTCGATCACATCCCTGCGATTCTTCACTCTCCCCCAAGTTTAAATAGGGCTGGAGTTCATCAGATTCAAGTCTAAGCAAGCAGCATTGCATGTGTGACAGAACAGGGAGAGGAGACAGGATAAACTAGTTTGATAGCCTCTGGGCAAACACTGACAATACACACCCACAACAGAAGGAGATCTGAATACAACACTTGGATCCTACAGAAAGGTATGTTTAGAAGCTGTATTAATAAAGACTTATTAAGCATATATGGCTCTTACCTGGTATCCCTGCACTGCATTAATAAGGTCTTTGACTCCGTTGCTGTTGTATGTCAGACCTGGCATGCGCACCAACCCCCCCGGGGAGGAGAGGGAGGACAGGGAGGAGGGGGAGGGGAAGAACCCGACGGTGTTAGGAGAGCCAGGTGGACTGGAGAAAGACGAGAGAGCAGGCACAGACACAGTGTTACCATAAAAATAAAAAAAACAACATTATTTAAAGATGAAGACATTTTTAGCAGGAGCTTTCCCATATGACATCCTAAATAACATAAGAAACTTCACTCATCAGATTGGCTTGTGGCACTTTATTTCATGAAAAAATATGTCCCTAATATGTTTTATCCTACTGGATCAGACACTAAACTGTACTTTTGTCTGTTCTATGCTGCATTGACTCTCTTTGTTTCTTTTTTTATATTTTTATCGAAGTTTTTTTGTTTCCTTAGTTAGTTTTTTTCTTTTGTTGCTTTTATTTCATAATTACATACCTACTTGTGTTTAAAAAAAAACCCTCAATAAATCATATTGTGTAAAAAAAAAGACACGAAAGCTGGATCCAGAAAACAAAACACATACACATCAGTTGACTGGGAGTAACTTTGGGCGTCGTCTATAAATGTTTTCTCAATGACACAGGGCTGACCAGGGAGAAACAGAGGTCACTGAAGTTTACCAAGCTCTCTGATACCACGGGGTTCAGTTATTAACTACCCTTGTCCCAGCCTTTCTCCTTGCGAGGATGCATTATAACCAAATCTTGCTCTCATTTTCCTCTTTGAGTCTATTTTTATATGCACAATATTAAAAAAATCTGATCAAATTAAATAAAATAAAAAACACCACACTGACATATTTTTGTAGGTCTTAAAGTCCAAATAAAGGTTTCCCAGTATACATAACATGTAATTTGATACAGTATCTTGAAATGTTTTAGTGCGCTCATGTTTTTCAAGATACCATAGTAATACCAATGCAAACAGAAGGATCAGAAAATCAAACAATACCGGTTTAGATTCTTATTTGCTTACTCAGTAGCACACAGCCAGCAAGTAAACACTACCTGACAGACAGGCTCGGCTCATGGAAAGGAAGTCCGTTAGCTCTTACAGTAAATATTTCTATGACAGTCACAAGTGGTTCATTCTATGAGTAATTACAATCTACTCGAGGCTTACCAATAGTGAATTTTTAAAGACCAATATAATAACAGTAGTTTGAAGCAGGTAGAGCCAACATCATTTTTCAGCCTGGCTGTAAAATCAGCTGATCCCATAGACTGCAATGGTAGCTGTGCTGGGCTTTCACTCTCCAAATTATAATGACAAAACTTGGTAGTTAAACAGACAGAATGCTGTCAGCAGAGCAGAAGCAACATTTTTATGGTGTTTGGACAAACAAAACCATTTAAATTATTATTATTATTTTTATAACAGATATATATATAGAAAAAAACTCTTATTCTTTTCTCTTCTTTTCTTCTTTAACATATAGCACTCCTTTAGCGATGACAGTTAGCTCTTAAAGTTATGTACTTACTTGATTCCTGTGGTCTATGTCTAGTACCATCAGGTTGAATGCACTTATTGTAAGTCGCTTTGGACAAAAGCGTCTGCTAAATGACATGTAATGTAATGTAATGTAAAGAACAGCATTATCACAGCATCAAACTGAAGGGGTGTAATTGTTTGTCACTGTTTACCTCGGGTAGTAGGCTGCGTAGTTCATGTATAGTTGAGCTGAAGCAGGGTAGTAGGCATGTCCTGGTGGCAGGGGGCGTGGAGCCAGCAACACCTGACCAATGGGAGGGTAGAGGGCTGCAGCAGCCTCTGTCGACATGACAGGTGGAGCGGGGGCGAAGGAGTAGGATGGTGGAGATAAACCTGGAGAGAAGAGAGCAGGGGGGGAGATAAAACACTTAGAAACAGACAATCAGTAACAGAAATAGAGAGTCATTGTGGTCTGGTCATTGTTTGTTTCTGAGGAAGACGCTCATGCAAACGTTCAAACAATGACCACCATTACTCAGCACCTGAAACATGTGTAATTGATGAATGCATGGTGCATCCTGTACTTGCAAAAATGAGAGCAGCTATGCCCTCAGAGCACAGAGGCATTGTCACAATGCTGTGTTCCAGACAATATGGGGCTCAAAAACTTCAGACTAAACTCAATTAACCAGACGTTATGAAGACGTCACACAACAATGACAGTATTTGACTTTGACTGGAACACAGCATAAGGCCTAACATTATGGAGCAAATATATATATTATTTTGTGGCTATGGGCTCGATATGTTTTTATGTAGAGTTGCTGTCCATCTAACAGGCTAACATTATTTTATCAAGCGATGAATCCCTGTGCTGTGTGCTTTTACCTCATATTTACACTACCGGTCAAAAGTTTTAGAACACCCCAATTTTTCCAGTTTTTTATTGAAATTCAAGCAGTTCAAGTTAAATGAACAGCTTGAAAGGGTACAAAGGTAAGTGGTGAACTGCCAGAGGTAAATAAAAAAAGGTAAGCTTAACCAAAACTGAAAGATAATGTACATTTCAGAATTATACAAGTAGGGCTTTTTCAGGGAACAAGAAATGGGTTAACAACTTAACTCTATGGAGTCTTGGGCTATTTTGTCCATTTTTTGAATTCTTTTCATGTCTTTGTAAGTCATTTTGTGTCTTTTTTTTGTCATTTTGTGTCTTTTTTTGTCATTTTGTGTCTTTTTTTAGTCCTTTAGTCCAACATAAAATGTGATTTTGAATCTTTTTTTTACTTTTTACAAAACACTATCATGCTCAATAAAGAATTTTAAATGTTGCAAATGTGCATTAATTTCAGAGTACACTGAGACATTAAACTGCATAATTTTCAATTAAATTCTGGAAAAGCTGGTGTGTTCTAAAACTTTTGACCAGTAGTGTCCATCTGAACTTCATATCAAACAATTCCCAAACATTGTTTTTAGTTGTGCCTATTTTTGAAAACTACAATTTTTCGTAAAGGACTTCAGACATGGAGAACAAAGCATATTTCTATGCACCAGCTCTGCCCACCTTTCCCACAGCTCCACTGATTGGACAAGCACAGGAGATGCACACACTTGATGTGTGCCGGTCTACTGAGGCTGAATGCTACAACAACCACTACCAATCTGTTAGGGCTGGAGAGTAAGCCATTTAAACCTTATAGACCAATTTTCTGGCTTAAACTTTTCCAACCCTGTCAGATCTTTATGATTAAGCAGTGGTAAAGTTGTAAAATTAAGAATGAGTGACAACCATGCCGATGAAGACAAACTATAATCAGCGTGAACAGGTGAAAAGATAAACAGGTAACGTGAGGTTTTTCAGTGCATGCAGATGGGTAATCATATTTAATCACGCTAAATTACAAAAGAGTATCACATACACACGCACACACACCAACACATTCTCAGTTTTGAATCCTCCTGGTCAGACCAGATGTCCCCTACCTCCCATAGTACTAGATTAGAGAAAACCCAGCATCCCTGCCCCCAACGGCAGGAGCCCACCTACCCTGCAGTCCCGAAGCACCCCCAGCTCCCAGCAGCACTTACGTCTGGACTTACATGGCGGCGGGCTGAGCCCTGTCCCACTCCTGTTCCGGGTGTGTGTGTGTAAATGTGTGTGTGACAGCGAGCCTCCCATCAGCACCAGCCCCATCTCCTCTGCACTGCAGGGGAACACCTCCACGTAGCGGCTGTTGGCGCCGCGCTGGCTGGACATGATGTGCTTGTGGAGCCGCTGCGAGGCCTGAATAGCCCGCTCGGCCGAAGTCATCTGGATGAAGCAGTCGCCTGATGGTCGACCCTGGGAAAACAGAAAGTCAGAAAATTACACTGCAGCTTTCTGTCAGAGAGCATGTGAGTGCATGGGTGTGTCAGTGCGGTTGTTGCATGTACCTGCTGGTTGAGGACCATGTGCACGCCATGTGGTCTGATATCGTGTGTAAACTCGCCCAGGAAGGTGAGGATGTCCTCTATGCTCGCCGTGTATGGCAGCCCCCTCAGCCTCAGGCAGTCTCTCACGCCACCAGGAGGGGGCAGGAGAGACACCGTGGGCAGCATTGAGACCAAGGGGGCGGGGGCCACGGAGATCAGAGGGGCCGACGAGTACCGGTTCAAAACCTAAAACACACACAGTAAATTACATAAGCTGCCTGCAGCAAAGACAGTCAAGGAGGCAGAACTGATTTGAACTTAGTCAACTTTAGGAAAGCATTCATGTCCGCTGGATTAGAGACACTCTTTATTTCCTTAAGTTGGAGAAAATTAGACTATCTTATTACACAATCTTTATCTGGCTGCTCCAGTAAGTTTGGGAAACTATGGGGCCCATTCCTACAATTTGTTAAGACGACAGATCTCCCACTTACCCCTGACTGACATGACAGAGGCAACTTAGAGGGGTGGATGTGTTGCTTCTGGTGTGTTGAGGGTCGCATGCCACTACTCTGATTTAGGATGTCTGTTGCTATTTCAATTACAGTTTACTATTACCTGACTGATGTGCCTGTGTTTGTTTTTATTTTATTTATTTTTTGTTTTTGTTTGTTTTTGTTTTTTGTGGCTGTTCTGGTTCTGTGGGTTGTTCGGGTATGCAGCAATACTTCCATGATCACTTTTGTTTTTTGTTGTTTGTTTGTTTTTTCTATAAGAAAAAATGACTAATTTACTCTTTGTATGTTTTAATACGGTTGTACTCATCTGCAAAACCCAATAAAAAAAGTTTGAAAAAAAAAAAAACTTTAGGAAAGCAGCTTAGAAGATCATTTTCAGTAAAATAAAACACTTTAATACAAATTTCATATCAGCAGTAAATATTTAAAAATCCCCACTGAGACACATTTAGCACACAACAAAGAGGAGCCCACACTGTGCTTTTAATGTGTGTTGCAATGTTAGACAGCAGCTGGCTTGTTTGCATATCTGGGGAAGACCCATAAAACTCTGAGGAGAAGCCTCTGTATAGATATGCATGTGGGCTAAGAGCTTATTGGTCCCTGAAGATAAGAAAATTAGTCCACATGTGTGATCCCACAAGAGAGAGAGACAAAGAAAGACAAAAGAGAAAGAAAGACGAGTATTTGTGTGTACCCACATACTGAGGGAAAACACCAACACCTTGCTATGCAGGTCCCCACCCATAAGCTCCACTTCAATCATTCTTACAACTAACTGAGGAGAAAACAAACACTCTCCGCTGTGTGCACACACAAAAAAACTCATCATTTCTTAAAATCCTTTTTAGCCCTCAGAAAACAAAGAGGACAACAAGGCAGAACAAACAAACTTTAATTTAAGTTAAAGTAAGTAAGTGCACTGTGCAAAGAAACACGCCCACACCCCGACATACCTGTTGCACCTCCGCTGCTGTACTTTTGAACAGCTCTATATATCTTCTCCCCAGGATTTCCTTGTGTTTCCTCAGAGCACACTGGGCGTGTTCGTCGCAGGCAAATAAAACAAAGGCATCACCAGTGGGACGCCCGTCTGGGTAGCGAACAAAAAGGATGCCCTCCTTGCCTCCGCTGACCGGACACGTCTCTTTAAGGCCCTCCTCCGGGGAGAAAAAGTTGAGCACCTGCTCGTGTGTGGCGGTAAAAGGGAGACCTCGCATCCTCACGATGATCTGGTCCTCCCGAGACAGGAACATTGCTACCTCATTGGAGGTACCTGGTGCACACACAAGAACACAGACACACCTGTTTAACCACATGTGTGTAAATAGAAATTATCACTCCCTCAAGTTTTGTTTTTCTGAGCATTGCAGCAGCACCTATACTTCCCCTACACTACACTAACTATGCATTTTAATCACGTCACCATCATCACGTCACTTTCCCAGCTGCTGCTATGCCGTTTTGCTGCATTCTAGCATTTTTGCACTTTTGCTATGTTACACCTGCTGGCTGCTGCCATACGTTGTGCAAATCTTGTCTTGTTATAGTTTTATTTATTCATGTAAGTACTGACATTTATATTTTTAATATATATTTTAAAATTTTCTATTTTAATCTTAGTAACGTTAACCGAGACCTGGGAAACTATATTTCGTTCTTCCATGCTGTGGTTTGGTTTGAATGACAATAAAACTGTCTGAGTCTGAGCAGCATTCTGTGATGTTTTTGCCCCTCTGATTTTATAATTAATAACAATAAACTCCCTTTTTTTATGAAGATAAACATCAGCATCATGTACCTGAAACGTAATCTCTGATTACTTCAACATAAAGTGCTGGAACACAGACATTTTATAATTTGCAACAGGTGATATATAGTGCCGTAGTGCAGTTTTTCAGTGTGCATGGCCAAAAAGAAAAATAAGGGTTTGTAACAAGTTTGGATTGCAACAGGTTGATCTTCCCTTTCTTTCAGCATTGTTTGAGAGGTGACAGGGAAGAGTGGAAATAGGGAGAGAGGGCTACGACATGCATAAAGATCCCATGGCTGGAATTAAACCTGTGACCTTGCAGTTATGTAAAGGGATGGCCCTTCTTAGTTGATTAGTTAACTAATCAGTCATTCTGGTCTTAAGCAACTAAGATTTCTTTTGTCATTCTTTGCACTTTTTTCATGCTGAATGACTTATTTACAAGAAACCTATGAGCACATCTGGTAAACACAAGTTTTAACCCATAAGAACCCACGATGACACTTTAAATCTTCTTGAACAGGGGTCTCAAACTCAAATTATCTGGGGGCTGCTGGAGGCAGTATCAAAATGACCAAAATTACTAAAAAAAAAGACACAAAATGACAGAAAAAACTAAATTACTTAAAAAAGACACAATTACTAAAAAAAGACACAAAATTACTGAAAAAAAAAAAACACTAAATTACTTTAAAAAAAACACAAAAAATGACCAACAAAAGACACAAAATAACTAAAAAAGACACAAAATGAAAAAAAAAAAGACACAAAATTACCAACAAAAGACACAAAATAACTAAAAAAGACACAACAACAGACACAAAATGACACAAAATGACTTACAAAGACACGAAAATGATTAAAAAATGCACTAAATAGCCCAAGACTCCATAGAGTTAATGAGTTAAGGTGAAGCATAAAGCTGAATATGGGAGATTCTAGAAAATTGAAAGTGTTTATTACATGGGTGTCACCATGGGTTCTTATGGGTTAAAGTGGTGTTTTTGCATGATTCTTTGTAGAAAAGAGAACATCTGTTTTACAGATCTGTTAATTTAATCAACTAATCAATGAGTCGATAGAATAGCATGAGTGGGTTTATTCTCACCCTCAAACCAAAGCAGCACCACCAAAGAGCTTTGGTCCAACTACCTGTGAGGTAAAATACTTTAAAGCACACTTGGAAATTTTCTTCTCACCTCCTGCAATCTTGAGGAAGTCCTCTCCTGTTGCTTTGTAAACCTGCCATTAAAAAGGAACAACACAGAAATTATTGTCACTATAGCTGTAGCTACAACGAATAAAGGGAACAGACGTGGTGAAATTAGGTGTAGGTTATTAACGAGGCTGATTCAGTTTATTTATACCAGCTAGTAGGGTTCAGACAGGTTACCTCTATGTATCTGTTGCCCATGTGGTGTTTGTGTCTCTGCAGCGCCAGATCTCTGTGTTCTTCACTGACAAAACGAACCAGAGCTTCTCCGTTCCTCCTCCCCTGAGCATTAAGACACAGTGCAGCCCCTCCTCTGTAACACACAACATCCAGAGCATTACAGGTGGTGTTAAACCTTCTGTCAACAGCAGGTTTCACTGTATATTATGTTGACTGATCGATACAAAATCCTCCAGGAATGAGAGTGAAGACAACATACTTGGCAATGTTGAGTCCTCTGAAGAATCGAGCAATATCCTGGTCAGAAGACTGCCACGGCAGCCCTCTGGCTCTGATCACCGTGTTGTCACACACTTTCTCCATCTTACTGCTGCACACAAACACACACACACACATAGATATTAGCAGAGAAGGAGTGGACTTGTGGTTGGGTTCAGAGGCAGAGAACAAAAAGAATATTTATCTTGAGCAAACTTTACTCACCAAGTGCCGGTCTCAAACTTCTCACTGACTTTCTCGTGGGTAGAAAACGTGTGGCCTGTAATGGAAAAGAAAAGAGTTTGGTTTCTAAAATTAGACCACAAAACTGGAACTAATAATACTTTGTAAACAACATAGTGATGGTCTAAAGTTTTCAGGAAAAATGAAGACCACATATTGGATTTATGAACCAATAGTTTTCTTTTAGATTAATCATATAAAGAGCCATTTATATTTACTTTTTCAAATTCAAGCGGTTTTCAAGCGCTTACAAGCAGTATTTTCAAACTTTCCAGCACCTAAAATGTGTAATTAATTACATATTTGTATACAGTACACTGATAATTTCACTTCTTCTCTACATTTAATTAGATAATTACTGTGCTATAAACAACCCAAGCTGTTTGTTGTTTTATGACAGCATTCAATAGACACAACAAATGTTTTAAAATGTGTCCTGTGTTTGTAAGTAGCCGTTGCAGCCTATATAACCTTAATTCCAAGCAGCTTCAATCACTTTATTCAAAATTCAAGCACTTTTAAAATCTTGAAAACAACCCATAAAAATGTAAGAGTTTTCAAGGATTTCTGGATTACTGGAATCCTGACTATAATTAAGGACTGCAAAGTTGTTGTTTTTTTATTGCAAATGAACCTGTCAAATATTATCTTTATTTACTGAATGCTTGTCTGGCATAAAACATGTCCAAATTTCTTGTTTTGTCCATCCAACAGTTCATAATCCAAAAATATATTCACTTTGCTTTAATATAAGACAAAAAAGCAGCAAATCCTTGCAGTGAAGAAAATGAAAAATCCCTGAAACAAAATAATTTGCATTTTTGCGATAGAAATACCTGAAGTTGCACACTCATAAATGTTACTCACTAAATGGCTCAGAAAGCAGGGCAAGGACAATGCTGCCCATGATCTGGACGTGCTGTACTGCTATTTCTGCAGGCAATATGGCTGAGGGATCCATCGTGGCTGAGGGATCCCACATGGCGGGCACATCCACAGGTATACTAAGAGCTGAGGAGGATGCAGTCAAGGAAAGTCAACAAGGAACAGCACAAAAAAACAATCTAACAGTTGGGAGACTAAACTGGTTTTGTTGTATGTATATGTATGTTTGTGTGACAGGTGGAAAATGTAAAAAAAAATCAAAATTGAAAAACAAGGAAGAAGCACACAGAGAGATGTTAGTTATCCTGTTCCAGTGGGTGTGTGGGGTTTGTCCTGTTGGCTAAACACACACTCGTTCACTGAGCGCTTAGTAAGGTGCTGCCATTGTTTCCCTATTTGCATTTCAAAACCTCTAGACTTGCAGCCAACACCCCGTGGCTTATAAACCTCTAATACGTGTGTTTGTTTCTGAGTGATATATATGTGCTCAAGGGATCAAACCTAACATGCTGATAAACAACTATAAACTGTCTAAAACACAGCTAAACATTTCATTCATATTAAAGGATACACTCTGCCATGATGTGTACATTCGAAGCCTTGAGGTCAGATGCGGGGAAGTGCTTCTTGAACTCTTTCCGAAGGTCGAAGAAGGAGTAGAAACAGTCTGGGACCAGGATGTTCTGCACAGGGAACAAATTAAAAGAACGGATGTGAACATGTGGCCAGTGGACAGCTGCCATTTTTATTACCATCATATTACTGTTTGCTCAGGCTGGCTGGATAATCTCTGTGTAACACTTCATGCATGTGGGAGAATTTCATCAGCTCCATTGTGTAAATGGAGTTTAATGTGTACGGTATGTGCATGGGCGTGAGTCATTAGACAGGTTGAGCGGATCTACTTTCACCGTAACATTAAAATTCAGCACAGTGCTGACACAACACATCCCTTTGTGACTGTGTGAGCGAGTGCTGAAGGTTCCTGCAGCGCTGAGCGAACATCCGCCCTGGCTGCAAGGTGTTCATCCACCCAGCCTGCTCACCTTGCTCGCTGCCTCGGGGTGAATCACTTGGCGGATGTGAAGCTGCCCGTCTGTACACAAACACACCGACGTGCCTGCGCCCGCGCTGTTCACCTCGTTTGTCAGCTGTAGATGAAACTGCAAAAAAACAGGCACCCAAGATTGAGACATTAAAAACTTCAGAATCCAAACCCCCCTTTGAGTCAAAAGGTAGTTTCGGACAGGAAAGGAGTTTCATACATTTTAAAGCTGTCCAGCTATTTGTTCAATCTGGCAGACAGTATAAAACATTTTTGGTGAGGGAATTGACTTTTCTTTTTCTACAACATAATTGGGCAATATGTCAGCTCATTTATTGTTGCAAGACAAATATACATTAAATATATTATAAGCAGCCAGCAAGAAAGCTGCAACGTGTAATTGGCTTCAGGCCCGAAGCTCCAGCAACAACTGACTGGATAGATGTTATGACTAATGTTCAAAGTATGGAGAGAACAACTTTTTTTGTTAAATCTAGGGGGTGATAGATTCTTGCAATACTGGAAAAATGGATTGTGGCCCTTAAAGATTACTACTGATTCTTTAATGTATGAGCTGACATGTATTTCTATCTGTATTGCGTTTGCATGAATCCATAGGGGACCAACTGTTCTACTATGATTTCTTGTATTTCAATACTTTTTAAAAGTGCTTCATAATCTCTCCTTGTGCAGCAGTAAGAATAACTATGTTGTAAAAAGGGGGATTTTTACCAGGTTTAAAGCTGCCTCAAGACTTGTGGTGGTGGAGACATTATCTGCTCCAGACTTATTCTCCTCTTCCACGCTCTCCTCCACCACATCCTCCTCCTCTTTTTCCTCTGTCAAGTCTGAGAGGTCAGGCTTAATGAGGAGCTCATTCACCTTGCCCAACTGGTTCAGAGAGAGTGAGAGAGAGAGAGAGAGAGAGAGAGAGAGAGAGAGAGAGAGAGAAAACACGTCAGTCTTGAAACAGAAGACTGAATAGAAACTCACAATCTGTACCTGTGATATAACAGCATTTAATATATGTTATATAAACCTTTATTGGGTAAATGAACAATAAAACCAAGAGTCTATTTACATTCACTACAATGCAGACGTCATTAGCTGAATATGTTTGTCCTCTTATTATAATGAACAACTTCAGTCTATATTCAGCTCATAGATGAATACACACCTGAGTCACAACATTATTATAAATGGCTGGCGATTCTATTTGAGTCTGTTTTCCGACTGCAGTTGTTTACCTGTCCGCTCCTTTATTTCCTGCTTTAAAACAACAACAATTAGCTTAAATAAGTAGTCTCAGTAATAAGTTTTTACCTTTTTGTTCTTTACATCCACCAGCTGCCAAACCAACTGAACCAGCTCCTTCTCGTCAGAGCCCAGCAGCTCTCCGCTGGCGCCAGATGTGGCGGTGAAAAGCACCACCAGGTAGTCTACCTGCGCCGTCATCTGAACACAAACACAGCCCAAAAAACTAACCTAATACTGCACTGAAGTAGAGGACAGTAACTGGAGATACGCCGGAGAGGAGACACCCGCGAGAGGTATAAACACCTTTACTTTGACACCTGAGAGTAAAGGTGAGGTCCGTAAATCCAAGTTTCGTCGCGTGTTAAGTTTTATGTTAAGCCTCCCGCAGTCACCATCGCGGAGTAATGGCTGATCGTAACTCGTTTTTGTAGTGCATCTACCTGTGTGATCACGTGACTCTTTACCTGCCCCCTCCCTCCTTCAGGTGGTTTTACAGATTAGGACGTGGCAGACCATGGAGGACAGACTTATCTGTATATATCTGTGCATAATACTCCTCAATATATAAGTAATTTGATTTGTATAATAAGGTTTCAAGCGAAAAATGGTTTGTTAAATATTCAGCGCAGAAGAAGAATAAGTTTACTCATGGGCGCCATGATAATTTAAAAAAATCGGCTGCTATAATTTTTTGTTATTGTTGTATTTTTATTATTATAATTTGCCTATGTTATGTTTAATACTCTTAGAGATTAAAATTAATGACACGTATACTGTATTTACTGTTTTATTTATGTTGAAGGCCTATGTAGGCTTAATATATTTTAGTGTGTTGTCTATGATGATTTTGACTTATAAAAAGCGCTCTCTATGTATAATGTATTATTATTATTATTATTATTATTATTAGTAGTAGTAGTAGTAGTAGTAGTATTATATTATTATCATTGCTACTACTACTACTACTACTACTATTACTACTACTACTACGACGACTTTTATTATTTTTGTTAAATGTATTCAAAATAATAGACCCCTAACCGTAATATAAAACTGTTTTACTTGAAAATGAAATTAAACCCACGCAAAAATCGTATAATATTAAAGTCTTACCATATTATAACCACCAACAACATCAACAACAATCATAAAAAATAAAGGCCAAAACCTTAATGGAGTCTGGCTGGAGTGTAACATTGAAATATTTGTACTTACTACTACAAGGTTCATTTTCAATTATTTAATGAATCCCTACATTTTAAAGGCTTTCACAAATTGAACAAATAAATGCAACTTGATTGAAAAACATGAACAAACTGTAGTAATATACTATATAATAGGATGTTTTTATATATATATTGATTTTGAATTAATTAGACTAAATGCAAAAGTTCAAAATTACAGATAATATATTCCAAGATAAATCGTATGTACATTGTTTATATTTATGTCGGAGTTGTTTTGCTCCGGAACTATTCTCCGTCCCGACCGGAAATAACCCGGACCTGCTCCGACGGACAGCAGAAAGCGATGGCGGGGGACACTTCAACGGAGCTTCTTTTTCTAGATACGTTTAAGCACCAAAGTGCAGAGGTAATACATCCGATGCATTACTAGCCTCTTGTTCATCCTCTCCAGAGCTGCCTGCATTTAATACCCATGTCGCTTATATTCAGAAGTTTCGATTGAAGCTTAACTCTCAAGCTAACGATGTCAACATGGCTAACATTAGCAGTTGATTCATGGTTGTTATGATATCATTGCCATTCATAGCTTTTATTTCACTTCACACGTACCTAAATGTACACATAACTGTACCGAATGTATTAGTTGCACTTACTTTTATTTAAATCATTCTATAACTTCACGCAGCTGTTGATTTTATTCACCCTGCGCAGTTTGTTTGCTAATTAGCTGCGAGGCTAATGCTAACTGTAAACTCTAAACCTGGTTATGTTTACCTCACAGCGGGCAGCCAAATTGACTTTTTCTAGTCTTTAGTATTAGTTGTAATTGGTTTGGTGGGAGAAACATTTTGTTATGTAACTGTTTATATTAATTATGATGTCTAATGCACTTCAGTTAACCAACGTGGACGTGGTGCGGTTTCCTTGCGGGGTGCTAATCACAGAGGTGCGGGTCATTCCTCCAGGGATCAAAGCACACAGCAACCTACCGGACAGCAGAGCGTTTGGGTAAGAGCAACATGGCACTCAAAAGCACTCCGTGACATACATTAAACTACCAGTTGATTAGGGTCCACCTATTGTTGGATTAATGTCATGCAGTCTGATAAAGCAACAATGCAATAAATCTCACCTTCATCAAAGTTATAAATTCCAGTTCTTGTTGAAAGTGATTTAGAGATCAATTCCATCTTAATTTTTTGGTTTGCTGAATTGCACTGTATGTATGAGAGGTCTTTCTAAATATGTGCCCATCCCATTTAAAAAAAAAACCAAAAACTGCTAAATATGACTTGTGTCAAGGGCTACCCAATAAACTAGCAATTTCATAAAGTTGAATATGGGAATTCATTAATCGATACACTGGATCAGTATCAGTGTTGAAGTTGGTACCGATCTTATAAGTTATGTTGACTATAGGGATGGGAATTGATAAGATTTAATCCATACAATGCCATTATCGATTCTTCATATCAGTCCAATTGATTCCTGATTAATTTTTTGTTAGTTTTCTCTAAGTATGAACATAGTAGAGAGAGCGAGATTTTGTTTGACCATGAAGCCGAATATTACTGGACAGTTCTCCAGTGTGTCAGTGAAGTTTCTACAGTAACAAAGCCTGCATCTTTCATCAATAAATGAAGTTGTACTTTGGACCATTTCCATTTCTTCTTCGTCTGCATTACTTGCTCTTGTTGTTGTTCAAGTTTCCAGCAGCGTACACATATCAGTTTGACATCACTCTTTGGTAATGCACAGCTGTCAGAAAAACATGTCGTATCAATTAGCTGAATTTATAAGTTCAGTGGCATATTATAGTACTGGACAATTGTAAACCGGTTCTTAACTGGAACTGGTTCTCAATTCCTTTCACTAATCAGATATTGATTATAACATGACCGATTCACAAAAAATACAGTTTACAGTCTCTTTCAGTGTGATTATAAAATTTACTGTTTACATGTACATTCATTTATTCATGGTAGACTGCTGACTCAGTTTTAGTGCCCCAGCATCAAAATGCTTTTTATAAAGTATAGTATGCAGAGTGGAGTTTTGAGAAAAAGAGAATATGGTTATCATATGGCTCTTCAGTATCAACAGATACCCAGAGTCCATGTACCTTAACTATACTGAGAGAGAATAGTTGGATGGTGCATCCCTTGTTGCAGGAAATCCTTCACCTCAATACCAAATGATCTATCGCCTCTAGAGATGTTTGTTTGCTACAGATACCTGAGCTGATTGTGTTTGCCTATAAGAAAGCAGTTTGACACCTGAGCTCCATTGTTGTGTGTGGATCCTGATTCCCACTGAGCCGGTTGGGTGATGTAATTTAACTGCAGAAATGGGCTCAGTGCTGAACAATGCACAAACCTGAGCAAAACAGGACTCTCTTTTGTGTGGAGGTGTGCAATACAATCCTTCATCAGGTTATACGTCATATATAGCAGTGTTGATAAATATTATGATAAAGGAAAGTCAGGTGAAAATCAGTTGCAAAGCTGATCATGGATGTCTGTTTTGGCTAATTCTGCAAATGTCATATGATATTTTTAATTTGTAACATTACCATCTTAAAGTTCCAAGTATGTTAAAGTGACATTTAAAAATGTATATTGTCTCACATTCAGTTTTTTTGTTGACACTGTCATAGAGTCGATCACTCAGTTATATTATGGCACTGAGGTCATAGTTGGTGACGGTGTTGTACTGGACTGCAACATCACCTTTAAGTGAGACCACAATGTTAAAATGTATGATTTAATTTACAGGTTTCCAGCAGTGTCAGCAAAAACTGAACACTATAATTTTCATAACGGTAGAATTAATGGCAGAGTGGTTGTTCCAAGAGATTGAATTCCAACAGATTGTACAGATGTGCCTAATAAAGTGGCCACTGAGTCTATATTGTCAAAACACCCACCCCTATGTTGCCGTATAACTCAATACTCAATGAAGTCTTCTGTATAGAAATGAACTGAGCCCTGCCTTCCACATTAATGTCAGTGTGTGTGTTTCTGTGTTTCCAGGGAGACGTCGCCTCACGCCTTTCAGTTGGAGCTGTTCTTCAATAATGTCACAAAACCCAACAACCCCACGTTCCACAGACTGGGCAGGTCAGAATCCCTCTCTACTCTCTTGTTTTGTTTCTCTGTTACTTTGAGCCTCTCCTCCTCCATTTCTTCAGTTCCTCGTCAAATCTCAAAAGTGCTTAAGATGCGGTTGTCTGTCTCACCTGTAGAACCAGTCATGGTAGCATCTGAGCCCTGTTCTCAGAGGCCAGAGGGGTGGGTGTGCGTGCATGTGTGTGCACCCACCCAAGTGTCTTTGTTCCTATGCAGGCTAACTGGTCTCTCCAGAAACTCAACCCCACCCACATGCTAGCTGAAAGTGACACAAAAACTTAGAGGCCCCAGCGAGGTAGATAAATAGTGGATTGATTGAGGCGAAGATTTTTATTCTACCTTCATAATAACAGAGGTGTGCACAGCAGCACCCGAGCGTGAACTTGTATTTATAGGCGTCCATTGTGTATGAGTCACCAAAGAATTGTAAATATGACACACCCATAGTTATTATCTCTGCTGGGAAAGTCTAAAGTAGATTTTTTTTTAACCTGTCTGATTACTATTTAAGTATTTTCCAAATGTCAACAACAAATCCCACTGAAATGTTTTTAGACATTAAGCCTTCATGTCAGCTAAGGTGATAATCCTGATATATGATCCAGACGACCATGATAATGCAGGGTTTTTGTTTCCTTTTCTATTTTTTGATTATCTTTTTTTTCCCGGCCTTTTTTCCTTTTTGTGACATGAAATATGACTGTAAAGGTGTGTTGGTTGGCATGTTACCATAATTGAATTTAGACCAGAGGCTCCCAAACTTTTACACTTAAATTAAATTGTATTTTGGGGTGATGCTGAAGAAATGTTTTTGCCCTGAATGTTGGGAAAGAGAAAGATGGGGAAGGATGACGACATGCTTTCGAGACATAATTATGCAGCAATTTTGTGCTGTTATGAAAGAGGTTTATCTAGGACTTAACAGATCGCTGTTTAACTTCAGTGCAGTTAAACATGCTATTTTCTAACAAAGTCTCTAAGATGATAAATAATTACGCACAAGTTCAAGAATAGTTCAGCCTTTGTGTCTATTTGCACTGATGTTTTAATCTTCTCTGTCTTGCTTTCCGTCCTCAGTCTGGAATATGATGAGAACAAATCCATTGTGTTCAGACCAAGTGGAAAGGTAAATGGATGCCAGAAACGATGATTTGTATTTGTTTTTTTCCCCTCTTCATTTATGACTTACTAAATGGTTTTGTGCATGCAGGTGAACACAGACGGCCTGGTGCTGCGTGGCTGGTACACCAGTCTGACTGTAGCAGTGTACGGGACAGCAGAACGCTCACATGGACACGACCAGGCCTCGCCCCCTCCTCCCCCTCCCCCGCCCCCTCAACAGCCAAGCGGGCTCAAGCGGATCATTAAACAAGGTGCACATCGTTAAGCCGAAACTACCCAACACTCTCGCCTTCACACCCGCTTCCTGATACTGAAACATCTAATGAACAGGTTATCTGTTATTTCCCCCAGCTGGCTAATTATAAACGTCAATCTATTGTACTGTTTGTTTGTTTTAGAGTGGGAAAAAGACGATCAGTACAATGGCAGCCCACCCAGACCAGCACCCAGAGGGCCTCGTACTCCACCTGGCCCTCCGCCCCCAGATGATGATGATGAAGAGCAGGTCCCAGTGGCGGGTGAGAGCTGTGCATCACACACACAGACATACATATATATATATATCTATATCTGCTGCTGATGATCCTTATTTATCAACAATAATAGAGAAGCTGCTGTAGTTTAAATCTGTCTGGTTTGTACTTGTCATAATTCAATTTTGCGTTTGTGGTTCTCCTTATATTTGGGGAAATCCAACACTGGTAACCCAGCAGTTTCTTTGCTGGTGTCATTATAAAAAAAATTAAAAATTCACCATCAGTTAAAGGGTTATCAAGGCTCTCCAAATCCAGCACTGATGATGATGATGTCATTGTTAGACTTTCTAGAGTTTCTATGCTTTTGAGTTCAATGATTGAGATGGAAAGCTTATTTCAACCAAATTTTAATTTGGAATCAAAATTATGACAGTCACAGCAGTCCACTGCTCTCTTTTAAGCACCATATGATAAAGTATGTTTGTATTGTTTTGCATGATTAACCTATTTGCTTCAACTTTGTTTACTTTACATTAATGTCTACAGTTGGTTAGATTATTTGTTTTTTATCAAATGTTTGTGAATAGCTTGTTTAAAAATGAATCCAAAGTTGAATCTTGCTTGTGCCTGGTATTATGCCTTTAAGTGTATTTGAAAACACTAAGTGTTCTTGTTCAGGTAAAGTGCACATAATGTTCACTGTGATGCGATTCTCATGTCCTGAGCAAGTCTCAGCATGCTGATTATCACACTGTACAGAAATTAATGACAACTATTGGCGGCCTGCCTGGTACAAGAAGATTTTAAAGAAGTTTTGAACAATGGGTACATCGAGTTAAAACATGCAAAAACACCGTTATAACCCTAAAGATGTTTTGCATAAGCAAGCCTCTGTGTATGTAGGTAAATGTATAATGTGGATGTTCATATGCGCCCAGAGGGCATGTTAGCTGAACTCTGCGCCCTCCGGTCTCTCTTGTGACATTTACAGTGGGGATTGTCAAAGAAGAGCCAAGCGAGGACCGTGACGACTACCTGGAGGCCGTGTCACCTGAAAGATCACTGCCTGCTGATGAAGCGTACTCAGATGCTGAACAAGAGGAGGAAGGCGATGAGGAGGAGGAAGAGGAGGAGCCGGAGGAAGAAGAAGATGCACGGACTGAGGGGAGCGTTCCAGAAGAGGAGGAAGAAGAGGAGGAGGAAGATGAGGGTGAGGACGAGGAAGAGGAAATGGAGGAAGGTAGGGGAGTTGTTTTGTGAGAGTAGGATAGTCTGCTTTCCCAAATGGATGCCCGGCCCTGAAGTCTTCGTCAGAGTCCACCGCGGGCCACGGGGTCCATTTGGGACTGAGTGATAGCTGGAGAGAGTGTGTGCTCTGGCATGCAGCTTCCATCTACAGACGCTGGGTGCTCCAAACTCTCAGCTAGCCCGAGCCAGGGCTGCTCTGAAGGCTTATGGTCAACGTTCATAAGCTGTTGTGTGGATTTCTTACCTCACACATCCTCACATGGCTGTTGCTTGTGCTTTAGTCAGTTCCTGCATGTCCATCTAACCCTGCATGTTTGCAGTGATGCCGCCATGAGTGTTAGGTTTGTGTGTGTGAGTGTGAATAAGCAAGGGAATATGTAGTAGTCACTGGCCTCCCCATTTTCATTCATTTTTACACACATATTTATGAAAGGTTCTTACAAATCTTGTTTATAACGGATTCACTTGTTAAATTTCCCCTGTTTCTGTTTCATCTCTTCCATTTTTGTCAGGCGATGACGGCTATGAACAGATTTCCAGCGATGAGGATGATCTCGATAACGGTAGCTTCAAGTTGCCCACCTTCGACATGGACTACACTCCTGAGGATCTGGCATCTGTTCCACCTGTCCAGTATGACCCTTATGAGCGAGAACTCAGACCCCTGCTCTACTTCACCCCTCCATTCAAGACCCGCTTTGATTCCCAGTTTGAAAAGGCAAGTGTGGAGGAACCCAGGGACCCTGGTGGAACAGAAGGAGCAGTGGGTGGAGACGAGGCTGAGGCTGTCGCCCAGCTGAAAGAGCTCCTGACTAGTATCGGAGAAGACAGAGATGCCCGGTGGGTCACTGCATTGGAAGAGGCACATGCACTGCTGGTCAAAGGGCTGGCTTATTTCATCAAACAAGGAGAGAGCGAGATGGAAGAACCTCTCCGGGTTTTAGTCCAATGGGCTCTGCAAGCTCTGAATATGGAGATTGCTCTCACGCAACCCATTGCTCTCAACCTCAGACAATTGAAAGCTGGTGCCAAGCTAGCATCACAACTTGCAGAGTGCCCACAGGGCCTCTCGGTGCTGCTGCGTGAAGGCGCCCTGGGTGTGCTGCTGGAGCTGGTGCAAGCGGACCATGTCTCCTCCACACTGAAGCTGAGTCTCCTGAGAGCGCTGGGTGCTCTGACTGGTGCTCCTGCTGGTGCAGAGGCTTTCCTACATGCAGGAGACTCAGAGAAGAGCGGCTATCAGGTTGGCATCAAAAACTTTAAATATCAACACTTTATATACACTACCGGTCAAAAGTTTTAGAACACCCCAATTTTTCCATTTTTTATTGAAATTCAAGCAGTTCAAGTCAAATGAACAGCTTGAAAGGGTACAAATGTAAGTGGTGAACTGCCAGAGGTAAATAAAAAAAGGTAAGCTTAACCAAAACTGAAAAATAATGTACATTTCAGAATTATACAATTAGGCCTTTTTCAGGGAACAAGAAATGGGTTAACAACTTAACTCTATGGAGTCTTGGGCTATTTTGTCCATTTTTGAATTCTTTTCATGTCTTTTTTAGTCATTTTGTGTCTTTTTTTGGTCATTTTGTGTCTTTTTTTTAGTCCTTTAGTTCAACATAAAATGTGATTTTGAATCTTTTTTTTATTTTCGAAACACTATCATGCTCAATAAAGAATTTTAAATGTGCATTAATTTCAGAGTAGACTGAGACATTAAACTGCATCATTTTCAATTAAATTCTGGAAAAGTTGGTGTGTTCTAAAACTTTTGACCAGTAGTGTGTGTATATATATATATATATATATATATATATATATATATATACCGATTATCCTTTACATTTCTTAAGCAGGGATACCAAGTCTGTAGAAGAAAGAATAGAGAAGAATCTTTTACAGTTGTGTTATGATAAACTTTATTAGCATACATGATGTATATATATCAAGCTACAACAACGGTTGAGCTTCTCAGCCAGAGTGCCGTTAACTAAATATTTGCCTTTTAGACTCTGTTTTTTGCTAACATAATATAAACAAGGCTAATACTTTCATAACCACCACATAATTACACAATTTCTTTGTCACCTCTTTTTAACCCTGACAAACACTGACCAGTTGAACAACATGTTGAGTGTTTCCTCATTAATATTTGACACTGATCTGTTTGTCCTTTACAGCGTTTAGTCCAGCTGTTCCTGCGTGAAGAAACAGTGAGGGTCATAACAGCTGGTAATGCCATATTACAAAAAATCCACATGTATGAGGTACTGTTGGACCTGCAGCGTGCAGCAGCAACATGGAGTGAACCACAACAGGTAGACACACACGTTCACTCTCACTCGTATGTTAAATTCAATTATTAAGTACATTTTTCATGATAATCATGATGGACACTCATTATCAGGAGGAGATGGAGGATGCTGATAGCCCCATGGAGGAGGAACCTTCACTCGGCTCCCCCCCAGTGAGCGAGGCAGATCTTGATAGGGTGGCAGGGGTTTTGGAAGAGTTGCATCACCTGCTAGAGACGGCCCCTTACTGCATGGTGCAGCCGCCTGGGAAAGCTTTCCCCACCTCTGCTAGAGTAACGGGACCACAGGAGAGGGACGATCCATACCCAACACTGTACAGGTACACATCCATACACACCTCAAACTCACACAGTGCAGACACAGTATTTGTTTATGTAATCTATTTCTTTAAAAAAAAAAAATGTATTTTTTTTGTAAATATGTATTATTTAAATATGTGTTTAGGGAAAAAAAAAGTGTTAATTGAGTAGTGGAGAAGGGGTAGGTTTAAATAAGCATATGCTTCATCCTACTCCTTTTCGGACATGTTGCGTTCACATTACAGCATTTGTTTTGACTATTGCTATTTTTTGTTTTGTTTTGATTATTCTCATTGGATGTATTTGTTTTTGTGTTTACTTTGTTGTGTTACTCGCACATGTTCGAAATAAAAAGCTGAACTGAACTGAACACAAAATAAATATAAAGTTGGAAATAATGCACTTTCTTCTTTCTCAGGTACATGCATGCATGTCATTTCCTTGAGAGCACGGCAGCGGTGTTGTCTGGAGCTGCTGCAGCAGGCCACCTAGGTGTCACCCAAGCTGTTCGAGAGCTCCTGCGCTTCCTGTCGCTCACCCAGTCAGGCCTGCTCTTCCTTCTTGCTCAACCAACTCCGACCAACTTGCTGCTGCGCCTCCTGGCATCGATGGCAGAAGCTGAGAGCGAGGAAACGGCCTTCACGGGGGGAGGGGGGGAGGGAGGCGTCACAGGGCCGGGGTTCGGCGAGGAGGGCTTCGGCGTGTGGCTAATGCAGGCGCTGCACGCTCTGCAGGGCGTGTCCGAGCTCATGAGCCACGTGGCCACAGGGGGAGACGGAGGAGCCGGGCTAGAGGAAGGTGACAACGCAGAGGTACTGGGCATGCTTCATGCGCTCTACCTAATGACCTTCACACAGACTGGTCGCAGTGCTGTCGCCCACATTTTCAGCCTGGAAAACAACCTCTCGTGTCTGGTCACCCTGCTCCAGCACCACAGCAAGGACGGACAGGGGTACAGCCATCTTCTTGTGTCTTCTTGGTTCTATTTCAGACACATGTGCAGAGATTTCTGAGTGTGTCACTATTTTTTGTCTTCTTTTCTCGTAGTGAGGCCAAAGCTCGCAAAGCAGTGACATATAACTATGCCTGTATGCTGGTGTTACTGGTCGTGCAGAGCTCTAATGAACTGCGGATGATGGAACAATATGCTGCCCCACTGCTCACCATTGCCAAGGCTGATGACACCAATGCCAAGTTACAGGGTAAATACTAGAAAAGTGCCTTCAGTAGAGTTTAGATCTCTGCCATGTGAGTCTGAGGGCATGTTGGAGAGAGATGTGAACAAAGCCTCCAGTGTAACTGTATAAACTTAATAAGGAAATGATAAAGAGGACGATGACTTCTCAATGTAAATATTGTTATTTTATTAGGACATTCTACTATCACATAATCACATATGCATAATCTCCTTCAGGCTTTTCCCTGGCGGAGATAGTTAAAGTATTGTAGAATATGTGACAGTTTCTAGTATGAGTGTTTGGGTTTTTTTTTGATTGTTTTGTTCTTATCTTGTACTTCAGAGCTCAGCAAATGGCTGGAGCCTCTGGAAAAACTTCGCTTTGAGATTGGCAGCATTCCCACCCTCATAGACTACATCAAACAGGTACATGTCTCTTCATCAATATATGCACTGCTGAGGTAATGCAACATTTTACATTTCCCCATATCATCCGCAGACAGTCCCAGTAACTCCTGAGTGTTAATTTGCTGAGTGATAAATCTCTTTAGTCGGCAGTGTTTGGGCGGCTGCCAGTGATAAGTTTACAACATTTAATTCAGAGAGTTGATTCACTCCTTCCGTGAAGGAATCCAGATCTCTCATCCCACTCTAACCTGCAGGGACTCTCAGAGTACTGTTTCATAATTTTTTATTTAATCAAGATTTATAGAGCTTTTCAATATCATCAGAGGAAAACGGAACAATGTTGTGACAGCTGACAAGATGGTTCACTGATATTATTATGCACTTAGCTGCATACAACAAACAAAGACAAGAATAATGTCTTCAAGTCAAACACTCGACTCTACGTTTGTGTAATGTTACACCTTAGAGCCATCATATGTGCAGTATATCTCCTTGGAATGCAGATCTTCACTGACAAGTCTGAACTTCAAGCATACACTCGTTTTGTTGCATGTTTGAAACAAGGCTGTATGCAAATTGCAGTGCTATATGTCATTTTAAACATGTGGCTTCTCTTGACTTCAGAATGTGGAAAATGTGTTGACTGCTGAGGGGACTGGACTGGTCACTGCTCTCAGGGTCCTTGGTCACATCGCCTGCGCCCCCCCTGCTGTAGAGGGTAAAGACACCAGACTTTCTTCAATGGTTCAAATGATGAATAATGATTTTTTTTCTTTGCTCACATCGTCTCATGGTGCCCTGAGGCATTTCCCTGCTAGCAAACTCTGTTATGATCACATTAACTTACCAAAGTGAACTTTGCTGTCTTGGGGTTAAACTAACCTGCTGAATGGACACCCTTTCTCATAAAACATTTGACAAAAGACATTTTTTAAACATCTGTTCAAATATTAATGGTAGGTCCAACACGCATCATCTATCTTTTGGTCAGAAGCTATTTCCCTCCTGCAATATACCCATTAAATACCTGTTAATACCATTTTCAGAGATATAACCCAAACATATGGTTTTGAAATCCAATGCCTACTTTTTATTTATTAATTTTAAATAGTATTTTAAATCCTGCTTTGTTTACACCCAGAACAGTAGGAGACCATTGGAAAAAATGTGTACTAATAGCTGTCAGTGGTAAAAAAAAACTCCACAGGGTCCTTCTTAAGCTGTAAAATTATTTTTTTTTAGTTTGTTGAACGCAACAATTATAGAAGAGTCGGTTCAATACTAGGCACATTTTTCACAGTATCTTCCTCCCCTGCAGGTCAGCAGAGGGACCTTAAGTGGAGTCTTGCAGGTGTCCAGCTGTTCTCGGGCGAGGGTATGGATATGTGTGTGCGTGTCCTACAGAAGCTGTGCAGTGTGTTGCTGCAGCCGTGGCGTGTGCATGGACACATGGGCCCCACGCCGCAGCGCTGCATGATCCTCAGTATATGCATCAGCACACTGCGGTTGCTGCGCACCATGCTGATGGAGCTGCTCCGCGGAGGAGCATTCCAGTTCAGGGACACTCGCGTGGCCAGTGTGTTGGTGACGCTCCACATGATTGTGTGCTCCATCCCTGCGACTGGACGTCTAGACGGAGAGGAGACCAGAGTGCAGGCGCTCATTGTGGATGTACTGCTCACCTTCACGCAGGGTGTTAATGAAAAGGTGTGTGAATTAGCCGTGCTTGTTTAGCCAAGAAGTAATGTGCAAAAAGCATCATTAGTCATTGTTTTGAGTCTGTTTGTGTGTGTGCTTTGTTGCAGGTGACTCATACAGAGGAGACTCTGGCCAGTAACACGTGGTCTCTGATGTTAAAGGAGGTTTTGGGCTCACTGCTGAAAGCTCCTGAAGGTCTCTTCTCTGGTCTGACGCTGCTGTCTGAGCTCCTGCCTCTACCGCTGCCAATGCAAAGCACTCAGGTCACCCACTCTTCCTGCACCTTTACATTTACATTTACATTTAGTCATTTAGCAGACGCTTTTATCCAAAGCGACTTACAGGAAGAGTAAAAAGCAAACAATCAAGGTATAGTGCAATAAGAGCTATTAGTGCTAGTGACAATTCTTTGAGGAGTAGACTTATCATGTGGTCTAGGAGAGAAGATGCTCTCTGAAGAGCTGGGTCTTCAGGAGTTTCCTGAAGCTTCTGTCAGCTTCTGATGTTTAAAAAATCACACTAAAAAATCACACTGATTATAATAAACCGTTGGCTTCACAGGTGATATCAGTCCAAGATGTGGCTGTAGCCTTAAACACAAGGAAGCTGTGGAGCATGCACATACGGGGGCAGTGGAAAGTGTTTTCCGAGGCGTTGAGGTGTGTGTGTGCCACCAGCTGCCCTCCTCTCCTGGCCATGCTGAGGAGAATGTGTGTTCAGCTGGCAGATCTGTCGTCACCCACGGCAACACTTATCATGAAGACGCTGCTGGAGCTGCTGCTGGAGGAGCTGCAGCCGTGAGTGAAAGGCACACACTCGGACGTTGTTGTTGTTTATGCTGTGAATTGTGTTTTTTTTAATTGTGTGCAATGTGCTTACTGCAGGGCGGAGGGGAAAGGCGTGTGCTGGGGCCAGGCTCTGCGTCTTCTTTCTTTGATGGACGCTCTGGTGTCACAGAAGGCTTGTAAGAGCGCAACGCTGCAGCTGCTGTCTGGGTTTGTGTCTGGAGACGAACAACTGGTCGATCTGTTCCCCTTGATGCTGTCGCTGCTGGTTCCTCCAGCCGACCACTCTATACAGCAGCAGCAATGCAGCGAAGTACTGGGGACGATATTACAGTCACTGTGTGACCAGGTAAGCTGCAGATAAAGAAGAATGATGTACTGTATGTAAACAAGTCACTGCAGGGGCAAAGGACACTACCGTTAAAAAATAAATCTCTGTCTTCACCAGGACATTTCTCTGGTGGTTTCTCCACCTGGTGAGAGCTGTGTGTCGGAGGCTGAGCAGCTTGCCAATGCACTTCCAGGGCGAGAGATGTTGTCAGCAGTGTGCAATGCCTTGTTGGAGGTTTTGGGGAATTCAGAGAGCAGCGTCCCTCTCCTCCTCACCTGTATCAGGACTTTGACATTCCTCACCGAGCACGACTACGGACTCTACCACCTTAAAGTGTAAATGACAATCCTCTCTTCCTTTCTTTCTCTCTCATTTGTAATCTCTTCTCTTTCCACCAGCCGTAGTGTCGTTTTCATAGTCAAACAAGTGTTTGATTTTACTTCCTTTTGTTTCAGAGCTCTGAAGAAACACGGTGCTGGTCTTTGCTCACTGTTGAAGCGACTGGTTTTTGCCTTCAACAAGGACTCCGCAGATCTGCTCTCAGCTCTGCTGGACTTCCTCAGACAGATCGTCAACACAGAAACAATGGTCAGTGTCTAGATTTTGCTTTATATCAAAGTAAATACTATTTGTGTCAAGAGTGTACATGCTGTCGAACTGTAGAAATGATGTTCGTTCGAAGTAGGGTTGCAAAATGCCAGGAATAATTAAGGTGGAAACATTCCACGGGATTAATGGGGAAAACATTTTGTCCCTTTGCATCCCTCGTTGGAAGTAATTGGAACCAAGGTTATTATAGTTTACGAAAACTAACAAAATAACAAAAACTAAAATTGAAAAAACATTTTTGTTAACTGAAATAAAAATAAAAACAAGAGTTTTTAAAAAAACGATAACTAACTGAAACTGTATTGTGTGGTTACAAAATAACTAAAACTAACTAAAATTATAGTGAAAATGTCCTTCGTTTTCATCTTTGTCAACTTTTTTCATACATAATTCAGTGTTTCTAAATGAACATGCAACACATGGTGAATATGTTTACTGAGACTGGGATGTCTACACTCCAACCAAAATACAAAACACCCCGAACTGTAAGAGTTAATAACCTTATTGGGGCTGAGATGGATAAACCAAAGGAAATGAAAGCACATACCCATTACAAAAAAACTAAAACTAACACTAAAACTAATAAAAACTAAACTAAAACTAAGCGTTTTCAAAAAATAAAAACTAAACTAAAACTAGCAAACTCACTCTAAAAACTAACTAAAACTAACTGAATTTGAAAACAAAAATTCACAACGAAATTAAAACTAAAACTAATGAAAAATCCAAAACTATTATAACCTTGGTTGGAACCACACTGATTATACATTCCTGGGCTTACTAATTAGTTGTGATAGTTGGATTTTATTGTTGGATCTGTTTGTGTTTGAATCCAGTGCGTAGACGAGGCTCAGGGGTCTGGCGAAGAGTCAGCCTTCACTCCTCAGCGCTTGCTGACGGGCGCTGAGATGAAAGCTCTGCTACAGTGGGAGGAGTCAGAGTCCCATCCGCTCCCGACTTTAGAGAAACAGATAACGGTACAAATTATTCACACATGTACAGAGCCTTTTTGCAAAGTCAGAGTTGTTGCTGCCTTGGCTTTTATATAACTGCATAACTTTGTCTGTAGAAACTCTGCAAGGAAGATGACTCATTGGAGACGATGTTGGAGACTGTTATTGTTCTGAGGCAGACGCTGGAGACGGCCACAGACCATCCTCCTGCAGCTGACACTGAGCCCACTCTGCCAGCACCCGAGACGCTCGGGGCCCAGTTTAATCACAGGTACGGCCCCCGGATGATTCAAAAAGACTTGCATCACAATTTTCATTCTTTTTCTCTATTCAGTCATCAATTAGAGGAGGCAGTGACCATCCAGCCAGGGAAATGTCAAAAATTATTATCAGACTAGTGCAGTGCCTGTAGGAAGTATGTATTTGCACACCATCCAGCACATACACATTGAACATTGATATTCGCTGGAAACTATTAGAATATTATTGGAAAATCAAACCTTAATAGATAGGTAGGCGAAATAGACTTACAGATGAGATGAGTCAGGCGTGGAAATCCAGAGTGAATTGGGTTGCTGACCAGGTGTAGGCCTATCACACAATGGGGCGGAGCTCCCCTAAAAGGAAACAGTGCAATGCTGCAACACGCCCTACGTAAATAATGATGTTTTGAAAAATGAATTCAAAAATCTTTAAAATCGAGGATGCACACCTTCGTGCCATGTGCAAGCCACATACGAAATCTTAAGTCAGTCTGAGAGATATGCCCTACACACACACACACACACACACACACACTCACTTTTATAGATAGATATTATAACAAAATGGTGTCAACCTGAGTTCTGTACACTGCAGCTTTCTCTGAAACTAGAACTAAGCTGCAAGTAGAGATAATAGACTGAAATGGACATTGTGCATCACTTGAAGAGGGAGCACTGGATGTGATTACAAAGATATCATTCCTCTGTAGGACGGTGTTCATTCTGTCAGAAGCTCTGGATGAGCAGCTGAAGACTCTGTGGTTCTCTCCTTTCCAAACTGACGACATTGAAGCAGACCTTGATATGGTAAGTTCACATGTTTATGTTTTTCCCAAATACCTTACGTTACGCCAGACTCAGACTGGAGCTTAGTGTTTCTTTTTTTTTCTTTCAACTTCCCTGTTATCTAATTTTCCAATAAATATTTGAACTTTGGATGGATTATGATTATTAAATACACACCCATGAAAGGCAGGAAGATAATTATCAAACCTAATGTGCAGTTATGAAATCCTGTCTGTACAGTACAGGCCAAAAGTTTGGACACACCTTCTCATTCAATGCGTTTCCTTTATTTTCATGACTATTGACATTGTAAATTCATCAAAACTATTAATGAACACGTGTGGAATTATGTACTTAACAAAAAAGTGTGAAATAACTGAAAACATGTCTTATATTCTAGTAAGCAAAGGGTGGTTAGTTTGAGGAATCTAAAATACAAGACATGTTTTCAGTTATTTCACACTTTTTTGTTAAGTACATAATTCCATATGTGTTCATTCATAGTTTTGATGCCTTCAGTGAGAATCTACAATGTAAATAGTCATGAAAATAAAGAAAACGCATTGAATGAGAAGGTGTGTGTCCAAACTTTTGGCCTGTACTGTATGTGGATGGACACTATTATGTTGTTGACACTCTGTCTGTGTGGCAGGTGAAGGTGGATCTGGTGGGTCTGGCTCAGGAGTGTTGTCCAGAATTGGACCTGAAGGCAGAGCTGGAGCGCTCCTTCCTGTCCGAGCCGTCCTCTCCTGGTCACAATAAAGCGCAAAAAGGCTTCCGACTGGGCAAACACAAGCATGAGACCTTTATTACATCAAGGTACAGTTCCAGTGTTGCATTTAAATATTCTTTCTGTACTCTTTGCAGGGGACTAACCTCTGGATTCTTGTTTTAATCAACCAACTGAATGTCATCTCCTGTTTGCCTCTGCAGCGGTAAATCCGACTACATTGAGCCTGCTAAGAGAGCCCACATCATGGCTGCTCCTCGGGGCCGTGGAGGTCGAGGAGGGTTCGGACAGAATCTCAATCGACCGCACGATATCTTCCGCCAGCGCAAACAGAACACGTCCCGTCCTCCAAGTATGCACGTCGATGACTTTGTTGCGGCGGAGTTTAAGGACATTACAACCCCACTTGGACTTTTGCCTCCTAAACGGCCCCCTAAGAGCTCCCCCAAACCCCCCACCAGAGGACTGTTCACTGGAAACAGAGGCAGAGGCACCTTTCACAGCCAGACTCGCTTTTTCACTCCGCCGCAGCCTAAAGGTGTTTTACTGTCAGGTATGTACACACACACACACACACACTCACACACTCAGCATGAGATATGGTGAAAGATCAGAAAAAAAGTTATTTAATGAACCTTGAGTTAACCTTATTTGTCAAACTATAAGCATCCTGTACATAGTATCAGTGGTGGAATATATAAGTACTGTACTTAAGTACAATTTTGAGGTACTTGTTAACTTGAGTTTTCCATTTTATGTAACTTTATACTTCTACTCCACTACATTTTAGATGCATTACTTTTTTACTCTACTGCATTTAGCTGACAGCTTTAGTTACTTTTCAGGTCCAGTTTTATCATGAAAAACATGATCAATTTCAAATTATTATGTTTAAAAAAAAAGTAAACAACATAACAGTATATTAAGTAGTTCAAATGAATCCCTATGTTGATCAAATTAAAACGCTGCATATACATCATATCACATAAATGCATCAATAATATATTTAGAATATATATAACAATCTGAGTGGGTCCATTCTGCATATGCACATGCAGTCCTTTTGCTTTTGATACTTTAAGTACATTTTGTTGCTGATACTTTTTTTACTTTTACTTCAGTAAGTTTCGAATTCAGGACTTTTACTTGCAGTGGACTTATTCTGCAGTTTGAATATATGAATAAAGTAGTTTTGAATTTGGACATACTGCCGGTCAGAGCTGCTAATTGGCCAGTAGAGGGAGCTAAATCCTCTGTTTTGGTTCTGTAGGGAACTACACTCGCAGAGAAGGAGGCCGCGGTTCATCATGGAGCGGCCAAGTTCCAGCCGTCACTCACAGGGGAACCTACAGCGAACCCCGCGGAGGTCAGAGCAACTTCACACGAGGACCGATGCCCTCCAGACAACCCCCAGCAAGTATGTCTACTCACTTAAAAACCCACCTCTTTTCTCTTGCCTACAATTAAAGTGTTTTTTTTTGTTTTGTTTTGTTTAGTTTAGTCTCTTTTTACCTTTGTCACTTCTGTATTTTATTGCACTTTTTGCACTTTTATGTGAAGCACTTTGGTGCGGCTCAGCCGTCTGTAAATGCGCTATATAAAAGTTTGACTTTGAATTTGACTTTGACTCAGACTTTTTGCTTCATTTTGCATTATGAATTTCCAAACACTGAACTAATTTGGTGCTTTTGTCTCCGTCTCTAATTGCCAGGTGCATATCGGCTGGCTCCACGGGACCGAGCCCCGCGGGGAAGAGGAGGAGCTGGGCTGTCATGGCTTAGCGGCGGAGGAGGAGGCGGCGCTGGAGGAGGCGGTGGGGGAGGTGGAGGAGGTGGTAGAGGATCTCAGGGGAGCAAATTCAGTGGTGGGGGAGGGAGCGGAGGTGGGAGGGGCAGACATGTTCGCTCCTTCACCAGGTAAATTCACCTGGGAAATGACTGTAGCCTTACATGGCAACATATGGACCAATCAGGATATTATATATACTGTCTCCATGGAAACATGGTGGGATGATGTTGTCACAATGACGTACAGACTCTGTGTTGATGTTTTATGTTTTGTTATCATGAGTTGTATTCAGAGAATAAAGGTCATAGTAACTAAGTTTTTTTTAATCTGCTTTTGAACTGATGCAGACCACGACTGTGATTTATCTTTTGTACATTTCAGCAAACAAGCTTTCCTTTAGAAGACTGATGCTTTAAGACATAAAATTAGTTATATTTGCATTATTCTACACTGTCCATTTTCATGACTTCGTGCCCAAAGGGTGACACCAAGAAATTCCCTTAACGCAGCAAAATTTAAAAAAGAGAAAATATAGGAAGAGGGCAGGGTTTCTGCAGATACAGACATAGCCACACAACTTTTTATAAATGATGATTGAGAGGAATTACTTTTGTATCAGTCTATATATTGTTTTTATGTGAATCCTGCATAAGTATACCTTTTAAAAGAAATGCAGTTCATGCAGGGGAAAAAAATCTGAAAATTCTGAATCAGATGCATCACTAATGAGGAAACTGGGAATAAATTGATGCTGAGATCAAGAAAATTACTTGAAGTAACTTTTAATTAAAGCCTGAGGGATCCAAAATCCATGAGACATGACATAAAAATCTGTTTGCAGATCGGATTAGTAGTGAGTCTACAAAATGAATTTATGTCGAATCACTTTCAACAAAGTAAAAGTTCACTTTCAAACAACATATGTTTCATTCCACACAGACTATTTTTCAGCTTCTCAGATTTTTTTTTTTTAAATCTCAAACTTCATTAGAGTAACTACAGAACGTACTGTACACATGCTATATTTTGATTACTAAACGATTAGCCAAATATTAGAAAAATAAAGATTTAATCTCTTCTGGTTTGGTCAGATGACCGTCACCTCGCGGCTCTTCCTCTTGATGCAGTCCAGAGTCAGGCTCCTGGTGCCCCCCTTGCGTGTCCCCTCTCCCAGCTGAGGTGATGGAGGAGGCCCAGATATATTTATGGCCTGAGCTGAATGAAGTGACAAACTGGAGGCATGTAAAGACACCTCCCTCTGCTGGTGTCTTATCGCCTCAGTTTGAAGCTCCCACCCGAATGTCTGCTCCTCTCTGGACGCCTGTTCCACAGGATTCTGACTCCTGATTGGCTGCAGGTCTCTGAGGAGCTCCAACAGCTCTCTCTTCTCCAGCTCTGCCTCTGCCAGCTCCTGTCTTCTCAGACGCTCTGCTCCTAACAGGGCTCGCATGTCACACATCACACGGGACAGCTGACCCTGTAAGGAGAGGAAACAAGATTACTGAACATGCTACTTTGTAAAAGTGGTGCTGTTACAACCAGTGGCGGTTCTACACAGGGGCCTCCAGGGGCCACTGCCCCTGTGAAGAAGCATTTGGCCCCTGCTGTGGCCCCTGTGTCAAATTAATAATGAAATGATCAATTTATAAAGATGAACAATGGAACAATTCTAACCTTTTTTTGTTCAAACAATATCTCATTGTACACAAAAGGAACCCAGAATGTGTACATTGTATAATAGTGCAATAAAATATTGTGTGTGTGTGTATATATATATATATACTGTATGTATATATATATACATATATATATATATATATACAAAATATTTTATTGCACTTTTATATTGTCATACAAAAAAACCCTGTTATTGTTGGTGAGTCTCATTATTTAAATCAATTTATTTGTATCTTCCAAATATACTTAAATGAGATGTTTAAATAAGCTAAAAAAAAAAAGATTTTGAATGCTTAAATATCATCTTTGCCATTTTTTGATGTGCTGATGTGCCCCTCTGATTAAACACTGGCCCCTCCTTGGCCCCCACAGTAAAATTGGTCTAGAACCGCCACTGGTTACAACCATCCCCGGTCTCCCCTATGTGAAGTCACCTTAAGCTCCTCCACGTCATTCTTCAGTTGTGACTCTTTCTGCACCATGTGTCTCCTCTGGGAGTCCAACCGAGACTCCATCTCTCGTCTCACCTCCTCCACCTTGCACAGCATCTCGGCCCTGCCGTAAATACAAAATTATGATAGAAAAATATTAACATAAGCTGCAGTGATGGAAGAAGTAGTCCTTAACTTCTGTAAAACTACTAATACCACACTGGGAATGCTACATTCAGCAAAATTCACTTTAAGTATGGAAACTAAAAAGTCTTCATGGTGCAGTAAAACGTTCTATTATACATGTTTATTTGTTTTTATTAAAATGACTGCTTAAATTTTGCAGTTGTAGATGTTTAAGCCACTGCATTTACCTCTGTGTTCAGGATTACCTGAGCAATTCCACTTCCGTGCGCAGCTCTGCCACACAGTTATGCTGTGATTGGTCGATTGATAGAAGGGTGTGGCCGCAGCCATTGGGACACTCCCTGCTGCGGAAGTTACATTCTGACAGGTGAGCCTCCAAGCCCCGCCTCTCTACCTGCACAGGACAACCTGCCAGGACAGGACCGCAGGACACATTCCATTTATATGTACATGCAAGTATATCTTTTTTTTAATTTACAAAAGAAAATAGGTCTGCAGACATGGCTTAAAATACCATAGCAAGTCACAGTAGTTCACACAGGATTGGAGGGAGCACAACAAAAATTTTCTCAAGCAGAAGTGCAGTTTTAATATTACTTATGCAGATTACTTTAGTTTTCTTCCAATATGGTCACACATCTAATACAAAGATGTCAAAAATACCAATCCTTCATTTCAGCAGAGGCTTTTAGAAGTAGAGATTATTGTGGTTTTATATAACAAAACCTGTCTCAGATGAACTTACAGGTTTTGCAGTAAAAACTTCCTTGCATTTATAACTCAACTCAACTCAACTTTATTCGTAAAGCACTTTAAAAACAACAGCAGCCGCAACAAAGTGCTGTACATAAACAAGCAAACAAGAACAATAAAATAAATAAAACAGGAAATAAACACTTAAATAAATAGTTTCATTGCTTTTTAAAAAACAAGTTAACAAACAATAAATAAAAACAAACCATAAAAACACTAAAACAAGAACAGAGTCTCATGCGTGGTTGAAAGCCAAGGAATAAAAATAGGTTTTAAGATTACTTTTAACACTACAGGTGCTTGAAAAATGCTTGGATTTTTCATAAAGTGCTAAAAATGTAGCTTATACAGAATGCTAAGTGTACTTAAAGACAGATGACACATTTTGAAACCTTAAACTCAATTGTTTATAGAATTGTCATATTCAATTTAATGTAATGAAGAAGTTAAATCATCAGTATATTTTATATACTGTATGCATTAATGTGTAATGTACCACAGCTGTAAGGTGCACACCTGAAAATGCTTGAGAAGTGCTTGACTTTGGAAAAAGTATAGGAACCACATCCTAAAGAAACATTCTTCTTTATGGAAGTGAAATTAGATTTTACAATTTTACAATGTACACTGTAAAAAAAAAATCTGTTTAATTTACGGTAAAATACCGGCAGCTGTGGTTGCCAGAACTTCACCGTAAAAAATACAGTGAGCGTATGTAAATGTAAATATCAGCAAAAACTGTAATTTATACAGAATGATCCCATTACTTTCAGGATAATTGTGTCATCATGGTATTTCTCCATTAACTTTACATGAAAATTTTATATTTTTACAGCAAAACTGTGTGTTTTCTACAGTTTATGGCGGTAGAATTTAAAGTTTTATACTATTGCTTGATTTACAGTAATTAAAAGTATCTACTACGGTGATGTACAATGTTTAATTTTACGACCTATTTCTGATGCAATTTGACAGTTTTTTACTGTAATTTCAACAAACATTTTTTACAGTGTACTTGAGAAGAATGTGGTAAAATGAATACTTGTAATTGTTTTTCACCCCAAAACGTATAGACCTATGACTCATTCTTGACCAAATGTAATAATTTCTGACAGATCACAGCGTTCATAGACAGCAACAGAAACATCAGGTTGAATCTGTAGTTCTTAACACTGCAAAGAAGTCACACTGCATGCACACACTCTGTAACTGTACCTACCACAGTGGTAACATATGTACTCTCCACCTGCCAATGACAGGTCACAGACACATTGTGAGCACTAGAGCAAGAACTTGTATGTATAGACACACATTGATGCCGCCCACCAAATGAATGATTACTAATATGTTGCGATTTATTTTGTTTTATTCATTTTGTTTTCTTCTTTTATTTCTTTTTCTCTGCTATATCTGTAGCCGGATGATTCTTCCTTTTAAATGTTCTCTAATGAAATGATAAATTATAAGTGTATACAGCTGATATTGACACTATAGGCATCTGAATGAATGATTTTTACAGTATAACATTTGTCGGGTAAATATGAATGTAGAATTTTTGAACAGTATTGCATGTATGTATTAATTGAGTTTGTTATTGTTTTTCTTGTATGTACTGTTTTTGTTTATTTTGTTTATGTTGTTTGTATGTCATGTTCTATGTCTTTTTAGGGACCCCAGGAAGACTAGCAGTCGCCAAGGCGTCAGCTAATGGGGATCCATTCTATAAACCATAAACAATAAACATACACACTAAAAAAGGGCTCATTAAAGAGTGATGGAAAGTTGACCCTGGATGCACTCTGTGTGAGGTCTGCGGGAGCTGAACGATTCCCATAGGTGCACCAGTTTGGGGGGTTGCCATGACAGCAAAAGAGCCACCTGTTGCTCCCACTCACACAGGTGTCACGTTACCTTTATGTTCGACACATCAACATGGATAACCATTTAGGAACCATAAAAACACTACAGATAAACACAACAAATTACATATTATAAGAGCTCAGTGTGAGGTGGTTTCATACCTGTGTTAGAACAGGAAATGAAGGCGAACTCGCACTCTTCCTCATGTGCGTGCAGGGTCTCCAGGGAGCAGACTGCCTCACAGCCCTGCCCTGCGTTCACACAGCGGATCTGCAGGCGGTTCAGGTCATTACGCATGTACCTTAAACAGAATCAGAGAAATAAAGGTGTTTCACCACACTAATACAAATAATAGGTGTTGCAAGGTATTTTGATATTTTTGTTTATTGTTGTTTTTGTTAGTTGTCATGATGGAAAAGGGGATTACATGACACATACACTACCGGTCGAAAGTTTTAGAACACCCCAATTTTTCCAGTTTTTTATTGAAATTCAAGCAGTTCAAGTCAAATGAACAGCTTGAAAGGGTACAAAGGTAAGTGGTGAACTGCCAGAGGTAAATAAAAAAAGGTAAGCTTAACCAAAACTGAAAAATAATGTACATTTCAGAATTATACAAGTAGGCCTTTTTCAGGGAACAAGAAATGGGTTAACAACTTAACTCTATGGAGTCTTGGGCTATTTTGTCCATTTTTGAATTCTTTTCATGTCTTTGTAAGTCATTTTGTGTCTTTTTTGGTCATTTTGTGTCTTTTTTTAGTCCTTTAGTCCAACATAAAATGTGATTTTGAATCTTCTTTTTACTTTCAAAACACTATCATGCTCAATAAAGAATTTTAAATGTTGCAAATGTGCATTAATTTCAGAGTACACTGAGACATTAAACTGCATAATTTTCAATTAAATTCTGGAAAAGTTTGTGTATGTTGATGTGGAATTAATATGGATATGTGAAAATGTCGAACCCATACAGGTTGAATTAACATATATTTTGGCAAGTGAATATTGTGAACTGAAAGAATTCCTGAGATTTAGAATTATGTTTGCTTCCTTATGCAAATGCTTGCATGCATATACAGCCATGGAGAAACTTATTAGAGCATTGTTTTCTTCAAGTACTTGTTCATTTTAATGCCTGGTACAACTAAAGATACATTTGTTTGGACAAATATAATGATAGCAACAAAAATAGCTCATACGAGTTTGATTTAAGAGCTGATATAAAGTCATTTTCCATATTATCAATAAATCCATGACTGTATTAGCTGAAAACTAGTCTTACCAAGTCCACTGATGGACAATAATATCAGATGATCACAATTATGGCGCACATTGTTCAATCCTTTCCCTGCATCTCCTGTTCAGACGCCACTTATTGTGAAACATCCATAACTGTGTTCTTCACTGCACAGATGATTCTAAGGTTTTAAAATATTTTATAATACAATGCAAATTAAACGTGACTTTTTGCATGCATATACAGCCATGGAGAAACTTATTAGAGCATTATTTTCTTCAATTTCTTGTTCATTTTAATGCGTGGTACAACTAAATATGCATTTGTTTGGACAAATATAATGATAACAACAAATATAGCTCATAAGAGTGTAATTTAAGAGCTGATATCTAGACATTTTCCATGGTTTTCTTGAAAAATGATTTTGGTAATTATCAAGTAAACCATGGAAAATTACTAGATATCAGCTCTTAAGTGAAACCCTTGATGGTTAATTGGTAAATCATTGGAAGAATCTGTCTGCTTTTCCAAGCAAAAATAAAGAAAAGAAAAGAAATAGGGGAATATAATGACACTAGTGCACATGCATATTTTATACTTACATTTCCAATAAATAGATCTATATGAATAACACTAAACAGCTACGTTTAAAAGGTAATAAGGGACACATGTGTGTAGAGACAGACCTGTACAGTGGTTTGAGACTGCCCACATCCAGTGGCAATCTGTCCTCGGGACAGGAGTGGTGATGGACCAGCCAGCTGCTGATGCAGGCGCTGCAGTATGCGTGTTCACAGGGCGCCTGGAGGGGGCGCTCCAGCACGTCTCGGCACACACAGCACAGAAGACCTTCATTCACATATCCAACAAACCTCTCCAGATCAAAGCCCATCCTATAAATACAAAGATAGATTACACAAACAAGAAAAAGGACAATTCTGCTATACTGTTGCCTCATTTTTTTCTTCTTTTTTAAATATTATTAACTCTGAGAATAATATTCCTACCTGACAAAATAATTTTTTCCAACTCTTTCCTCTTCTTTCCTTGTTAATTTCCACTTCACTTGTTCCGCCACAGGTGACCTTCCCCTCTTATCTCTGCACTAGGGTCCTTCCCTCTTCATCCTCTGTGTTGACTTGTTGCTCCATCAAGGTGAGGGTCTCCTTTCCCTTAAAGCCCTCCCCTACCTCTGGGAGTGCGTCTGCATGGAGAGGTATCCCTGACAACCAGGGTTCAGGACACAGGCAGGCAGCTGTCAGACGAGATCAGATCAGATCAGAGAGACAGACAGAATTACAGGAGGAGAGACACTCACACCTACAAACAGACAAACCATGCACAAGTGTGTTTTCCTCACCAATAAAGCTAAAGGTTGTGGTGCCTTCAGAGATTACTGCTGTCCTTCAACTGTTTCTGCCTCTCTTAATGACACACCCTATCCTAGGTTTCTCTCTCGCTCTCTGGATGTGGGATTAACATGGATTACACTCTCTCTCTCCCTGATTGGATTACAGACTGCACAACATCAGATGACACATACTATCAGACCAGAAAAATCAAAGGGCAACCCAAACCCCTGGACTCATCCCAGTCCATTTAACATCTATGAACTTCATTTTCCGTCAGACTAGGTGGAATAAGTAAAAAATACTTATGGCAGAAATCTACAAAGAAGTCTACATGTCATTTATTGTTTTTTTTTCCCTCTTTAGAAACAAAACATGCCATGTTCTAATTTCTGTTCAAATGATACTGTAAAAAGATCAAATAAAAAAAGAATAATAAAAAAGAGCATACCATAATGTAAAAAAACCATATCATTACAAGTAAATGGGCAATAAAATATCCACACAATAGATGTGAGACATTACAGAAAATGTACTTTGTGGATCAAAAGATATATATAGAAGTATATATCAAGCAGTACATTATTAAATATTTGTTTATGATTACTGATAAATTAACATGCATTTTAATGTTGTTGTCGTCAGTGTCAATTGTGCCAATATATTTTTTTCTATTCTTTTTCTCTTTTTATAGGTTTCAGAAATATTTATTATTTAAAGTATTATGTGTGTCAAACAAATGAAGGACAGGAAATGTGCAATATTTCCCTCTTAAATTAAAGTATGCATGCATATGTTTCTGATAATGTCAAAGCAGGCAGTGGGAACAAGACTATATATTCTCCAGTATAAAATAAATAATGCATAAATAAATTTTATGTGTTTCATATTTTTATTGATGCGTATACAAAAACAACAGAGGGACATACCTATATCAGGACACATTGGTGTCTGCATTAAACATGTACACAAATTTAGATTTGTATAATTTTAAGAACAAACAATGGTCACATAAATTAAAACCTAATAAACTATACAATATTTAGATATTCAGACATAGTCTGTATAAAATGATTAAACTGACCACTTAAACACAACAGATAAAATACATAAAATAGTAAAGGAGAGAAGGGAAAGAGGAGAAAAAAAGAAAAGAAAAGAAAGGTGTGTGTGTGTGTGTGTGTGGGAGAGAGAGAGAGAGAGAGGGGGGGGGGGGGGTTACATCGTCACAAAAAAGTCCATAAATACATTTTAATAATACTATTAGAAGTATGACGTCTAATAAACATAAACACACACACACACACACACACACACTCCCATATACATATATATGTGTGTGTGTGTGTGTGTGTGTGTGTGTGTGTGTGTGTGTGTGTGTGTGTGTGTGTGTGTGTGCAAATAAATAATACATACAAATAAAGTTCAGGAGCATAAGTAAATAATACAGAAATAATAAAACAAACAAGAAAAAAAGAAAAAACTCTAAACTTAATTATAATAAAATAAAGTTGTTATTATTATTATTAATATTATTATTATTATTATTATTATTATTATTATTATTATTATTATTATTATTATTATTATTATTATTATTATTATTATTGCTTTTATAGTTGAAAATATATCAGAAATTCTGAGAGCATTTATAGTTCGTTCCTGAATGGACATTTTATTCTTCTTCTGACTATTTAAAGAGGGGAGGTGATGTCATCTTAAGAAGGAACTAGGTGTGCTCGATTTATAACTCACGGATTGACGGGCTCCGGGAATTCTATGCGGATGTGAACAGCAAACTACAGAGATCTAAGAAAACAAACGCACCCCAATCGTTTTGTCCACGGCCACTACATGGGTTCAACCAATCACGTTCTCCAAAATCATTCAGCGGGAGAACCTGAACACAATCAAGAGTTGTATGAAGAAACGCAAAACTAGTTAATTTCTCGGGGGATTTAGTGACATTTGGAGATCTTTAACAGTTTCGTCTATCCTTTAGTTCGCCCGGGTATGTATGACAAGCTGTCACACGTTATAAAACATGACATTAAAGTAGAGTTTATGCCGAGTCAGCAGTGTAAAGCGAGTGTTTGTCGCTAGCATGTAGCTAACGTTAGCTTGCTAACATGTCAGTGATGTAACAGGTTAATGTTGCTAGAGCTTCATGTGTTGAAGCATTTTAGCCGGTCACAGACTTTTCAGAGAGGTTGAAAATGGTAGAAAGCTCTCGATTAGATTGTCAACCGGCACAATATATGAGAAGATTGCGATTTATATTGCTGGCATTAGTTTTGTTTATTTTCCCAGATGATGTTGAATTTTAGTTTAAGAAACGTTAATCAGCTCATCGTCGCCACAACTGCACTGATAGATTGAGTCACCATACGTCAAGTTTTAAAGTTACTTTACATGTTTTCTTTTACTGTCTCATAAGCTTTTACTGAATACATAAAGGTACCAGAGTCAGGGGTTTCTTTGTGTATCAATCATAATTACATAAAATGGAGGAAATCTGTGTATAAGATGTATTTGGGAAGCTATAGCTAAGTCGAATTTGATGTATGTGCCTCCTGTGTCATTAAAGTGTTTAAATTGTGTGTCAAAGTCTACGATGCTCTAAACGTACAAACCGGTAGTGATGTGGTGGTAACTAAACCTTTCTGTTGTGGACACTGATGCAAATACACTGATGTACTTAAGTAGTTGAGTAAGGTGGGGATGAAACCTATAAGTCTCCCTCACACATTTGCTTGTAAATGTAGATTCAAGGGGGGGGAATGATTTCTTATTTTTTCAGAGCTTTGAAAGAGCTGTTTTTGGTCCAGTGGGTAAATTAACATGATAACAAGCTGAATATTACCCAATTAGTTGCCATATTAATTGTTGTGTTGAAAATATTTTCTTTCCGTCTTTATGATCTAGGTTATTGTAGGTTGCCAGAAGCAGAATGCGACGCTCAGGAGCTCCCAGCCAGCTCTTGGGTAATGCTGTGAAAAAGCCTCGGTTTATGCCTCCTGGAGCATCTACGTCATGTCTTGTGGCTGAATCTAAACCCCTTAGCCCTAAACTAGGTTTGGGCGATGCATTTGAAAAGGTAAATAATTCACAGCTTTAAACCGTCAGTATGCTCCTGCAGTATTGTTTACATATTTCAAAGTTCCTCAGGTTTTGAATCTCAATTTCTCATCTTCTCGTCCTGCAGGTCCAGAGAAGTCTAGCAGCACCAGCTTTGAGTAAAACAGACTATGATGTCCAGCCTAAAGCTGCCTATTCTGCTCCAGCCTTGTCAAGGGCTCTGGCTCGTGTTCTCAGTGCAGCAGAAATTAAGGAAAATAAGGCTGAGGCAGAAGATGCTAACACAGAAGAATACCGACCGGCAGGTAAGACACAAATTGTTGTGGCTGGGAGTAGTTCTGTAGAGATTATGCAACTTCAACACATTGTGATAGATGCTAGATGCAAAAAAAAGTTTTATTTTGACACATTTCAACTCAACATGCAAATATCCATCTGCAGGAAACAAGATGTATATCGCATATCAAAATGACCCATGACAATCATTTCTTAATCTTATTCATATGTGCCAGAATTGGCCCTGCTATGGTAGTGCTGCTATTATAATAATAGGCTTGGTTGTATGAAGCAGCGTTTCTGAGAGTGAGAGGAATGCATATTTACACTCACTTATACCATGTTAATATGAATAAAGTCATCCAGAAGCTGGAAAGATCATAAGTGGAAAAAGTTTGTGCTATATTTTCTTTTTTCTTAAACTCCACAGAGAGATGTTTAGTTTAGTGTTCAGTTAAATACATTTGGGCTGAAGAGATCAACAGGTTAAGGCTGTATGTTTAAAAAGATGATTAAGTAGTATGTTAGTTGCCACAGGTGTTTAGAATTGCAATTAGCCCTAGGTATTACTTATTTATACATGTTTTATTAGCTTTTTTATTCATTTTTTTTTTCGATCGATATATACTTAAAATGCTTAAGAAATACCTGAATATGCAATATAAAACAAGGTAACTTGCACATCACACTATATATTTTCTCTGTGATGTTTGTAAGCTGTAAGCCTTTATCTGTCCGCTGTGTAGAGGGAGAAAATGTAATGCTGTAAGAGTTGTAGTAGCTTTGGCATGATGCTTGGAATCCCTGTTTGCTCTTATATTTGCTACTATACTAATTTCATTATGTAGTTGATCAAACCTACAGTAATAACTTACACATTTTATCTAGACCTCAGTATACAAAAGAACCTTCTACAATCTACTCTTTCCATCTGCAATTCAGCAATAATAAAAAACAACACTTTTCACAGCAGGGACAAAGGGCTTTGCAGAACAAGATAAAATGGTTTACACGCTGAGGATTTGAGGAGTGATGTAAAAGAAAACTGTCTGCAAAAACTGCAAATCTCTGCACTTTATGTTGAGTCACAGATTCTGAGATATGAGAAACTGCTTCACAAGTAGTCTTCATGTATTCAGTCATGGAAAAAAATATTCGACCACCATTTTTCTTCAATTTCTTGGTCATGTTAATGCTTTTTACAACAAAAGATACATTTGTTTGGACAAATATAATGATAACAACAAAAATAGCTCATAAGAATTTAATTTAAGAGCTGATATTATCAATTATGTTATCATATTATCAATAAATCCATGACTGTATTAGCTGAAAACTAGTCTTACCAAGTCCACTGATGGACAATAATATCAGATGATCACATTTATGGCGCACGTTGTTCAATCCTTTCCCTGCATCTCCTGTTCAGACGCCACTTATTGTGAAACATCCATAACTGTGTTCCTCACTGCACAGGTGTAATCTAAGATTTTAAAATATTTTATAATACAATGCAAATTAAACGAGACTTTTTTGTTGATTCAGTTAACTTGTAGGATCCGAGATGTATAGTACAGTAGCTGTAACTCACCGCTGTAAGCTTAAACACAAAACTCTTGCCTCCACGTGTTCATTTTATATTGTTAAACATCAGCGACACAGGGTCGATGCTGTCATTTGTAGTCGATGTGACTACATGATAATAATGAAGCGGCGTGCAAGTTATTTAGCACAGTTGTGCTCCAGTTAAGTGTTCCTCATGTCCCTCGGATGGTGCGGTTTTTTGTTTCCTACATGAAAAACCATGTGACGCCGCCTTAAGTGACAGCGCTCTCCCGCAGTGCCAACCACTGTCCCGTCTCTGTGGCTAATAATAACACACACACACACACACACACGCGCACACAAGCTGAGGATGGATGTTAAACCAGGCGGGCTGAGGCTGAGTGACAGCAGGTCCAGCATTATGCAAATGAGCGGGGTAGTGCAGCGGCAGCGCCGGGCAGATTAGGACTGTGCTCAGGATCAGTGAGCCACCGCTGCCTCCTGCTGCAAGAGCAACTAGTGCCGCTTGTTTTCCACCCACAACACACGCGGCTCGCACTCGGCGCGGTTTCCACACGCGCCCTAAACACGTGTATCCATCATATGAATCTGTATTTCTGATTTATTTCATGCATTCAATGTAGAGTTAATTAAAAAGGTATAAGCGCTCTGCATGTGCGGACACGCGCAGCGCGCTCCCAACCCCCTCCCCCACCCAGTTAGTTAAGCCAGCGCTATAGCAAAGCGTCACTCACTTTTGGGAAATAGTCCCATGACCCGCAGTAACCTTAATACACTGTTTAAAGACTGTTTTTCTCTATTTGTAAAGGGCACAGAGCCGCTGCTGCCGTGCTTGTGTTATAATGTACACAGTGTGGCTGTGCTGTGCTGTGCTCTGTGCTGTGCTTGGTTTGGGGTTTAGAGAGACCGAGCTGTAAGTAGGTCGGGCTGGGCTTAAGCGGCTTAGCTACGTCAGCCTAAGCTGGGAGGAATTCATCCAAAGCCCTCCGCGGTAGGCGGGGGCCTAAACGAGGCTGGCCTAGTTAAGCCTGATTCTTATTGTGTGCAGCACAGCCTGTTTTTGTTGTGCAACGTGGCTGAGAGGGAACCTAGGAGTAGTGTATGAATCCATGCACATGTTAGACATGTCTTATGTTTGATTTTAGAAGAAGAATTGTAGGAAAATGAGAAATATATGGGAGAAAGAGTAGTGTGAGCTTTATCACCGAGGACCAAGAGAAGCCAGCAGCAGGGACAAAAAGAGACAGGTGGGAAGAGTGAGGAGCTTTAGTACTGACTGTGGCTGCTGAACGCTGACAGCCATAGGCCCTACTTGGTCTGTCTGAGTCCGCTATGCTATAAGATGGCATCCAGCTCTGTGTTCCTGTCCAGTATGGTGGGTAAAGCTCGCTCGTCCAACTTCACCCTCTCTGAGAAGCTGGACCTGTTGAAGCTGGTCCGTCCTCACATCCGCATCCTGGAGGAGCACACCAACAAGCATGCGGTCATCGTGGACAAGAACAAGTGCTGGGACACTGTGGCTGAGCAGTACAACGCCTTGGGAGGGGACAGACCCCATCGCACCGCTCAGGGCCTCAGGACCCTTTACAAGAGACTGAAGGAGTCAGCCAAGCAGGAAGTGATGCAGCGGAGACACGCCCAGCCAGAGTACAGAGCGAGCATCTCCGAGCCAACCAGGAGAATTATGGAGATGATCCCTCACCTGTTCCACCATGTGCCCATCCATGAAAAGGACCAGGCACTACGCAGGTACAGTGTGATATTCACCTACGAGCACAGACATCCATTTTAACACAGACCTGAAGGATTAGATAACAGCTTAGCGAGCACATACATCAATCAGTATGTATTCACGATAACTTATTCAACTGTTAGAGGAGGAAGGGAGGGAGGGGCTGAACCAGCTCCAGAGCCCAATCAGATTACTCACACTCTACATCATCAGACTCAGCAGAAAAATAGATACAGTGTGTCTTGCTCTTATTTACTGGCAGCAAAGTACTCTTTAGTAGTTTATTCATATCTGTAAGTAAATTCACATAAAAAAAGATACTCATCTCTTGTTTTCATCTTTATTAAGCTGCCAAGTTAGTTTCAGGTGAATCATCGTGTTTTCAGATCAATAACAATCACAAATTGGACCCCAAAATCAAGTCAAATTTATTTATACAGCACATTTAAAAACAACAGGAGTCAACCCTGATAATACATAATGTAATACAATAAAACAGTAATAGAGAAAAGGCAAGACCAACTTTGATTTTGATCATGTTTTATTTTTTCATTTTTAAAGTAATAGAATAGGAAGTTAGAAGAAGTAGAGTAAAACCAACAACAGATTAAAAAAGCATTAAGAGGCATCTGACAAAAGCCATGGGGCAGCCTCAAACTGAGCTACAAGCAAGCAAAAAAAGGTGGGTCTTTAAATTTGATTTAAAACTCTGTGGTCTTAATGTGGGACGGGAGCTTTTCCAGAGCCTGGGGACTGCAACAGAAAAAGCTCAGTCACCTTTGGTTTTGAGGTTTTGAGGCATTAGTGAGGGACTGAGAGGAATTGTTGTGAGGATCACCTGAGTGACCGGGGGGCAGAATATTGAGTTAGCAGGTCCGTAAAGTTTTAAACTTGCTAATTATTTAATTTATTATGTGTAATTGTGTAAAACAGCTTATCTGTGAGGTTGTAACCAGAATTGGTTTGTTATTTTTACTTTGCTGAGTCGCTTAATTTCCTCTCATCTACTCCAATTAGTCAACTGATCCTTTGATTGATTAACTTAGTGTGCATTACCACCAACAGTCACACACACACACACACACACACACACCTCACATGAACAAGATGTAGACACTTAGTTCCCCCTGTTTAACCACTCTTGTTTTGTTTTTTATCCATTTATTCCATTTGTAGATTAATATACAACAAGCACAACTCTCCTGTCGAACATCCTGGCAGCAGCTCCTCCTTGGCCGGACTCCAGGATTACTCAGCAGCTGTCCCAAGTATCCCCCATGAGGTGGTCCAGCTGGACCCTGAAGAGGATGTGAAACCACCGCCAGACCTCCCCATCCTCTCCACCACAAACACAGAGCCAGAGCTGGACGGAGGCCAGGAGCGGGAAGCGGAGCAGGACTTGGGCAGCGTCCATGACTACGAAGCATCCCTGTCTCCCGCCCCTTCCTCTGTTAACCTCCCCCTCTCCACATCGCCGCTGCCCTCACGCCACGACCTGTACCCCAACTACATCTACCCTCACCACGAGCCCGAAAGGTTTCGCCCGCTGCACCTCGCCAAAGAGGAGCACGAGTTGGTGTTGGCCAATCACAGGAAGGTCGCCATGTATCTGGAGGAGAAGCGAGAGGGGCTAAAGAGGAAACAGGACCTGGAGGAGGAACTTCTGAGAGCCAAGATCAAAGTAGAGAAACTAAGAGCTGCTCGGCTGAGACACGGACTGCCAATTCCTCTATAGCGAGCATGAACACACCCGTCTGTGTCCAGTGTTAGAAAGGGAGAGGAGCTTCGAGTACGTAGAAGAAGCTCAGGAGCAATCACACTCATCAGTTTCATGTTGGAAAGCTGTTTTAGAGCTTGAATTTTCTTTTGGAAACATAGTGCCTCGTGCAGACACTTAAAGCCTGTTTGCATATTGCAGGATAAGGCTGACTTGTGTTGCCATCAGTCTGTATTTTGCGTGTCCGTGTTAAACTTGTATCATCTGTCTTGTAGGTTTTTGACATAAGCAGTAAGAAAACTTGTAAATGTTCACAATACAAACGCTGTGCCAGGTTAAAACAAAGGTTAAATAATGTGAAAGATCAGCTTTTGGAAGGTAATTTTGGTAATGGATATTCATGATAGTGCTTTTCCTGCCTAAATCTGCCACTAATATGCATCGATGGGAATTTTAGCATCGTGTTAACAGCATTTACTGTCATGATACTGGAGTGAGTCTGCCCCAAACACATCAGGGCAAATTTTTAACACTCTGTCCATTCTTTATAAAGAATATTTCCACTTGATGTGATGTGAAGAACTAAAAAGGCATTTCTTTGTAGCACTTTTAGGTAACCTCACTAGGGGCCTTTATTCAAAATTCTGTAGTTTAGAAGTGAAAAAGAAGCACTCCAAACACAAAACATGTTAAGAAACCAAGGATTGAAGCACATATTAAACTGCCGAAGGCCTTAAACACAAGATGTAAATGATGACAAATCCTGTTCTGTGAAGTGCTGATTTTACATCAAAGTGAGAGAAGTCAGAAACTCTCTGAATTGCTGAATTGATGGCCAGTTACATGATCAAAAGAAGGGAGATGTGGAATCGGTATTGCGATGTTATTTAAATGTGTTTATTAATGCAGCATTGATTGTATTGTAATGTTGGTAAATGAGTGTTGTCAGTTTCTTTTACACTTTGTATATATGTTTACTTGTTTCTATTAAAAAAGTAAGGTTAAAATGCTAATGGTTTTGTGTTTTTTACACGTCAAACAAGCATCTGCTCCTATGATTTCATCCTTTCTTAAGGAAGAGGATTTTTCTTATATGGGATGTTTTCATTGACCGTTTATTCTAACAATGACTCAAGATTTCAGGCATTTAAATCTGCCTACATATGAAGGTCTGGTTATGATGTGTAGACTTTGGGCAACAGTGACCTCTGCTGGTGAAGCCTGTCTTGGCTATTTCTGATGTTTTTTCACAATGCTGTATGTGTGTGTTTGTGTTCCAGGAGCGAATGGTTGCCCTCAGATGGCTTCTTGGTCCTCACAACCCCCTCAGTCTCCAGCTGTGGGGTCAGTCTGTGTATCTGGAGCTGCAGACTCAGGCTGCAGTCAGGACGGAGCGCGTTACTTCAGTGTGATGTGGTGTAAAGCCAGTAAGAAGAAACACAAGCGCTGGGAGGGCGATGCAGTCCTGATAACAAGGGGACGCACAGCCACGCTGAAAGATATGGAGGGCAAGGACATTGGAAAGGGTGAGACAGAGGCACCCCAATTAGTCATCTATTAATTGTCATGTTTAGTCTTAATGCAGCCTACATAGTAGAGGTGTGAATTAGCAGAGGCCACACAACACGATTTTATCCCAATACTTGAGTCACGATACAATATTATTGTGATTTTAAGCATTTTGCGATATGGTGAGTGTTGCAATACAGTATATTGCGATTTTTAATTGCATTTTGTGTCCACAAAATTAAATTCAATCAAGAATTGTTTTGTCAAATCAGAAAAAAATCTCTGTCTATTCATCTCACCTGTGACTTGTGGGAACCCAGAGATTCTATTTTCATTGAGATCGCATGATGTCAGAGGTCACATGACGCTTAAAAAATTACCATGAAACATCAAAAAATAGCCTAACTTCGCAGCATTATTTCGACAACTTCCCAACATGACATCCTGACGCACATGTTACCTATAGATTCCTTAGATCAGTTTCATATGATACCAGATCTCCAGAAAATACTGACGGCCTGGTAAGGCTGAATATCGATACTTGGCGGCCATGAATGGATATGATATGGCCACGCAAAATATCACGATACTATGCTGTATTGATTTTTTCCCCCACCTCTACTACATTGCCTGTGACAATGAAACAAATGTTAACCCATTGACGCCTAAAACGCCTGTAAAACCTCTGGGCGATTTTAAAATAAGCCTCTAAAACCTGAAGTTTTTCTGGAAATTCAACAGAAGTGTCAACGCTTCTACGGTACTAAATAATAGATTTTCAGCCTCTATAGCAGATAGAAATGAAATTCAAAAAGTATTTGAGAGCTTATAGAAATACTACAAAACGATGTATCCGCTTTCCAGGCTTCAATGGGTTAAGCACAACTTACTTACTGTATAGTAGTAACTTAATACCAAGACTTCTGTTAGGAAACATCAAGGTTGGTGTGTTACAACTGTAACTCCTTCGATCTGAAGTGTGCTCTGTTGCACATGTGACCACACATTATACAATCCCAGGGGTTCATTGGGTATACTTATACTTGTGTGTGTGTGTGTGTGTGTGTGTGTGTGTGTGTAGGAAGTGGCTATAAAGTGTCCATGCTGGCCTCCCTGTCCGAGGGAGAGACCCTGATGATTGGAGGAAAGGAGGTGGAGGTGATGGGACTCATTTCTGCTGAGGACTTCGCCAAGGGACGTTGTTTCCAAGAGGTCCAAGTAGAAACAGAGGAGCCGCCCTCAAAGTCAGCTCCGCCTCCCTGTCGTCGCTTGTCGTCCAAACCTTTCTGCCCCCCAACACTGTTGGGGACCGGAGACCATCCAGGATCCAAACCAGAGGAGGAACAAACCTGCAGACCTCGCCATGACACGCTGGCTCCAGGTGTGTAGACTAATAACACAAACTCTTAATGATATATGAAACGCGGCTGCTCGCCTCTTAACTGGAGTTCGTAAGAGGGAGCACATAACTCCCATCCTGGCCTCCCTCCACTGGCTGCCTGTGCATTTTAGAGTCCATTTTAAGATTCTTTTATTTGTTTTAAAATCTTTAAATGGTCTTACCTCTCTGAGCTCCTCCACCCCTACGCTCCAGCTCGGTGCCTCAGGTCAGCTGATCTGCTGCTCCTGGAGGTACCGAGGTCTAAACGGAGCTCAGAGGGGACAGAGCTTTCTCTGTTGCAGCCTCCAAACTATGGAATGAGCTGCCTTTGCACATCAGACAGGCCTAGTGTTTTATGGTTTGCTTTTATTTATTGTTTTTTAAATTGTCTTATAAAAAGCAATGAATCTGTTTATTTTAGTGTTTTTTTCCCCTGTTTTATTTATTTTATTGTCTCTTGTTCTGTTTGTTTATGTACAGCACTTTGTTGCGGCTGTGGTTGTTTTAAAGTGCTTTACAAATAAAGTTGAGTTGAGTTGAGATATGGTGTTTTTGACACTTTTTGGTACTTTTTGCTGTGTTAGAAGACTCACATTCTTTATATACAAACATTGTGCATATGCATACTCAGGGTCTATGGCTCTTTTTTTTTTTGCAGGCGCACTTGTGATGCCTCGACCCTCTGCTAACCACCAGTGGTCTAACAACAAGTCAGGGCTTCCTGTTGTTGACGTTGTTCTTGACCCGTACCTGACTACTCACCTGCGGCCGCACCAGAGGGACGGCCTGCTCTTCCTCTATGAGTGTGTCATGGGCATGAGGTAACATCAAATGCTGTAATGTCGAATGTCATTTAAGTCTCTATTTAATAAATAAACAATAAACAATAAAATATGGAAATTAAATTAACAAATCTGTCTATGAAATAAATCCTGAAATATAAAAAAATAGGCAATGAATATATCAGTTATATATAAATATATTATTAAATATAAATATATAAATGAGTCAATATAGTTCAATAAGCATAGCATTTTTAAAAAGGACTTTTAATTCAGAATTCCACATTTATTTATTTTAGGGGACTTTTATTTTCCAAATTCACATTTCTTTCTCAGCTCTTATTATTTTCATCTTTTTTATTGCTAGTTCTTTGAAAAACGTCTTTTGAAAAAAGAGGCTTTTTACATACATATAAATATAATATAAATGTATTTATATCCTAATTTATTCATTTCAGGATTTATTTCATAGCAATATATATTCGTTTATAGGCAACCATTTATGTATGTATTTACTATTTAAATTATATTCCATAGTTTAAAGACATGAACCTGCTGTCAGGACTAATAATGGATCATATAGATGTGTTTTACTGCGTGTGCTTCAGAGCTGTGGGTCGCTACGGGGCTATCCTGGCTGATGAGATGGGTCTGGGGAAGACCCTCCAGAGTGTGGCGCTGTCCTGGACGCTGCTTAAACAAGGACCGTACGGTGGGAGACCAGTTGCTAAGCGTGTCCTTGTGGTCACTCCTGGCAGCTTAGTGCACAACTGGGGTGCAGAATTTAACAAGTGGCTCGGCCGTGAGAGGATCAGCGTTTTCACTGTGGATCAGGTGAGGAGGGCAAAGGAAATCCTTCCCACCAGATAGACTCTTTACAAGGATCTCAAGCTCTAATCTTACATGTATTAAATTATTAATATACATTATTTGTTGCTATATCTGTAGGACCACAGGATAGAGCAGTTTGTGTTATCCCCTCTGCACAGTGTTCTTGTGATCAGCTACGAAATGCTGCTGCGCTGCCTGGAGCAGGTATGATCATCTGGTGTTTTACTGCAATGTGTGCATGTTACAAATAAACCATCCTATGTTTTTGTTCTGTTATAGTTAATTTGTTTTATTTTTATTTTAGTGAGTATTTGCCCTATTCCACATGGGTTTACAAGCCACCACTATTTTTCATCATCTTCTGGTCTTGTGGAAAAGGGAAAAGAAACAAAAGCAGACACAAAAGCAATACTACACAGAACTACTAAATATCTACACATTCTCTTTGTAAAGAGCTTTTTTCCTCTTCTCCCAGGCTGTCTCAGATAACCAGCTATTTTATATGTTTCATATGTGAAAAGCCATTTCTGTCTTCGTGCATCATCCATATTACATCCATATACAACATCGATATCTATTTTTATCTTACCAAACAGAACATTAGACATGGGACCAATCTGCTTTCCTTCTTCTAGATTAACATACTTTCCAGTTTCAAAGGTCATTGGGAAAATACCACATCTACACTGAGCGCAGAGAGATCTTTGCTTTTTAGACAAATTATATGCAACCCTATCCTCTAAACCACATTCGGTTTTTAGCATTGTAAATATATAATCTATCTATATATCGTCAGCCCACAGCCCTTTGTACTTGGCAAACACAGATTCTCTAGACAAACTTATGTTCTTGTGTTTTCAGGTCCAGAAGGTGGAGTTTGGTCTCGTGATTTGTGATGAGGGCCACAGATTAAAGAACAGCAGCATCAAAACGTCCTCAGCCCTCAGCAGCCTGAGCTGTAATCGCAGAGTCATACTAACAGGTAAAAGGAGATGAAGGAAATCTTTGAGGTGTGTCTGACTAACAACTATCATTTTTATTTTTTTAATTTTTTATTTTTTTTATTGAACATTTTAACAAACATTTTGCATACCTCTGGTTTACATAAATCAAACCCCTCCAATAATACATCTTCAGATTACACTTGCCATCTTTCATCTTGGATCAGATATAAATTAACTTTACATTTTTATTCACTCCAATAAAATTGTGCAACTGAAATAGTAGTCATCCAAAAAATATGACTAATCAAACAGCATTTTGTTCCAGTGTAGCAAAATTTTAGAAATAAAAATAAGCAAAAAAAACATAACTTTTCAACTTCTGTAGCTATGAACCAGGGTACTTTTCCTTCTAATGATGGTCATCTCAGATAAAGTCAGATCTAATTGGTTTTATGTACTCTACCCAATTTTTCCATATTCTTTTAAATCTGTCCTCCTCCAGTCTCACGAAGAAAGTTAATTTTTCCATCACATAAATATTATGTATAACCTCAATCTTAGGTTCCTCCTTTCTCATCCACTTTCTGGTAATTGCTTTTTTGCTTGCAATAAACATTATTTTATACATGTGTTTGTCTCCTGATCTTGCAAAGTCAATGTCTCAACGATAATTTTTTGTACAAGTTTTATAATGTGTTGTGTTTGTGTTTTAAAGGCACCCCGGTGCAGAACGACCTGCAGGAGTTCTATGCTATTATAGAGTTTGTTAACCCGGGGATTCTCGGGTCGTCCACTGCATATCGGAAAGTATACGAGGAGCCAATTCTTCGCTCCAGACAGCCGTCCTGCACAGAGGTAGTGCTACCTCTGATCCTCTTGCTTCCTCCTTTCTTTTTTTTGAACAATGTTTTTATTAATTTTCAATAAGAACATACAAAACACATCAACACTCACCACACTAGCCACATAATGAAAAGCAGGCAGACCCCGCTGAACACAAAAAATAAATTAAATAAAATTAATACAAATTAAAATAAAATAAAAAAGTGTGTGAATATAAAATAACAATTACAACAAATAATAATATTTTTTTTTTTAAATAAAAAAATTGTTACACTCATTATGCTTATAGATAAATATAATCTACTGTTGCTTGAGAAAGTCCATTAAGGGTGTCCACACCTCTTCAAATTCTTGCACTTTACCCTTAATTACATAGGTTAGCTTTTCTAATGTAACACACATTGCCATTTCTCTAATCCAAGATTGTGTAGAAGATACTTCAGTCTCTCTCCAAGACAATGCAACCATCCTCCTCCAGTCTTACACTTAGAATGAACAGAAAAGCAATCAGGGTATATCCCTAAAATACAAAGTGTTGCTATGCAAGGTACCTTAATACCTGTGATAATTCTTAGTGTGGACTACCCTTTTCCAAAAATCTACCAGTTTAGGACATTCCTATACACAATGGATTAAAGTACCTTTCTCAGCCATACACTTGCTTCCTCCTTTCTAGGTAGTAACTTGTATATTTACAACTTTGTTCAATATTAAATCTGATCTCATATCTGTCTCTGCCAACAGGAGGAAAGTGTTTTGGGAGAAGAGCGAGCAGCAGAGCTCTCTCGCCTCACTGGCATGTTCATCCTGAGACGGACACAAGAGATCATCAACCGCTACCTGCCCCCTCGGCTCGACTGGACGCTGTTCTGCGACCCGTCCCCTCTGCAACGAGAGCTGTACAAGCATCTCCTCTGCCACAGAGTCTTCAGAGCCTGCCTTCAGGGCTCCATGCAGAGCCACACACACCTGGCCTGCATCACTGCACTGAAGAAGCTCTGCAACCACCCGGGTCTGCTCCACGCCACGGTCAAGGTGAACTTCTTTCTTTGTCCTCTCTTTTTTTTAATTTTTATTGTTGTTTGCACTTAAAGAACATACAATCATAAAGAAAGAACAGTACAAGAAACGGTTAAAGAAAATGCAGGAAAGATCAAAAAGCCCAAAGGGCTTATATATGCGACCCTCCCTCTTAAACCTGTAAGTAACTATACTTTACTTAAATTAATAGCCAGATGAAAATAAAATATACAAACAAAATATAAACAAAAACAAATAATACAAAGGTGTTAAACATCTATTGGGATTTTTTGAGCTTGGTCTTAAACGTACAGTACAGGCCAAAAGTTTGGACACGCACCTTCTCATTAAATGCGTTTTCTTTATTTTCATGACTATTTACATTGTAGATTCTCACTGAAGGCATCAAAACTATGAAAGAACACATATGGAATTATGTACTTAACAAAAAAGTGTGAAATAACTGAAAACATGTCTTGTATTTTAGATTCCTCAAAGTAACCACCCTTTGCTTACTAGAATTAATAGTGTTACTTACTGTTCATTAATAGTTTTGATGAATTTACAATGTCAATAGTCATGAAAATAAAGAAAACACATTGAATGAGAAGGTGTGTCCAAACTTTTGGCCTGTACTGTATGTAAAGAGGAACATGATTCTGTTAGATGTTTTATGTCATTCCACAGCACCTTGATAACAAATGAGAATTTGGCAACAGAGGTCCTACAGAAAGGAATATGTAAATCATTCTTTCTTATTGTAAGATGTGCATGATAATGAGAATTAAACTCAAAGTAACTATGAAAAAAGTTAGGTAAAGATGCAGGAAGGCAAATGACTTTATACATAAGAACCTATGTTTGATACTTATTGATCTCATAAATTGTAAGTAGTTGCAATTGTTTAAATAATGGTTTAGTTGGGGCTAAATAAGAAGAGTTAGTGGCAATTCTTACAAAGGATTTCTGAAATCTATGAATTGCCTGTAAATAACACATTGATCTGCCTCATGTTGTTGTGTTTATTGATTGGACTCTGGGCATCAGTTCTGTGGCCAAAGAAGTCTGTACTTGTGTTGGTTGACGATCAGTAACTGTAAGTATGTTATGTTCTCCAGGAGAGAGCAGAGCGGGAGTCACTGGAGGACTCTTTATACGATGGCCTGGCTGAGCTCTTCCCAGAGTCCTACTCCTCAGGTGGATTCGATACTGCTGACTCTGGAAAGCTTCTGGTGCTGTCAGACCTGCTGGCCGCCATCCGACAACTCAGCCCTTCAGACAGGTGTGTGCGTGTTTGAATTAGCATGTACACTACTGGTCAAAAGTTTTAGAACACACCAACTTTTCCAGAATTTAATTGAAAATGATGCAGTTTTAATGTCTCGGTGTACTCTGAAATGAATGCACATTTGCAACATTTAATATTCCTTATTGAGCATGATAGTGTTTTGAAAGTAAAAAAAAGATTCAAAATCACATTTTATGTTGGACTAAACGACTAAAAAGAGACACAAAATGACCAAAAAAAGACACAAAATGACAAAAAAAGACACCAAAAGACACGACATGACTAAAAAAAGACACAAAATGACCAAAAAAAGACACAAAATGACTTACAAAGACATGAAAATAATTCAAAAATGGACAAAATAGCCCAAGACTCCATAGAGTTAAGTTGTTAACCCACTTCTTGTTCCCTGAAAAAGGCCTACTTGTATAATTCTGAAATGTACATTATTTTTCAGTTTTGGTTAAGCTTACCTTTTTTTATTTACCTCTGGCAGTTCACCACTTACCTTTGTACCCTTCCAAGCTGTTCATTTGACTTGAACTGCTTGAATTTCAATTAAAAACTGGAAAAATTGGGGTGTTCTAAAACTTTTGACCGGTAGTGTATGTATTTTGGTTCATATATACTGACAGAGTATGTGTTCCCCTGCAGGGTGGTCGTAGTGTCCAACTACACTCAGACACTTGACCTGCTCCAGGACATGTGTGTCCACCTGGGCTACACCTTCTGCCGGCTTGATGGACACACGCCCACCAGCCAGAGACAGAGGCTAGTCGACGCTTTTAACAGTCCCTACTCTCAGAACTTCCTGTTTCTGCTGAGCTCCAAAGCAGGAGGCGTGGGGCTTAATCTGGTGGGGGCTTCCCACCTGGTGCTGTATGATATTGACTGGAACCCTGCCAACGACATTCAGGTAAGACACACACAGACATGTAGAGAAGTCTGTAACACGTTTGGGTAGCGCTTTATATTAAGGTCCTTGTAATAACCATTGATTAACAAGTAATAAGGCCCTTGTAAGTCCTTACAAGATGCTTATTAACATTATTGTGTGTTTATAAGCTTATATAAGTGTTAATAATGGCATTACAAACAATAATGGCATTACTTTATTGTTCATCTATTATAAGTTAACTATAAGTTAACTATGCTTTTTGCAACTACCGGATCTAAAGCGAGAACAATGCCTTATTACTTGTTAATTAATGGTTATTAAGGACCTTATTATAAAGCGTTACCCATGTTTGTTTCTGGGCTCTTTCACACACACACACACACACACACACACACACACACACACACACACACACACACACACACACACATATTATGGGTGCTTTAACTCCTGACTCCTCTATTTGATTTTGTTCAAACAAACTCTGCTGCACTTATGCGTGAGGTTTCTTTAGTAAGGCAGTTGTGAAAGCTGTCAATCGAACTCTGCTGTTGACTAAACAAGCGTACTGAGAGTGTCTGAAAGAGAAAATGTGTAAACTGTTTACTTTTCAGGTCAAATCTGGTGTTTTGTTTTGTTAAAAAAGTAACAAGTATATTTGTTACTTATTTTTAATTCATTCATCTTCACTTAAATTTTTAACATAGCTTGCCTTCTCTGTTTTCTGTTTATTTATTTTTTATTTAGTTATAATTATCATTGTTGTTATGTATGTAGATGCACATGATGTCTGTTTGTCAGGCTGTGAAGTTCTTTTTATTACCTGACACAACAGGTGAATGTATAATTAAAGTGTTCGAAAGTGACGAACGATGGATCTTTTTTTGTTGTTGTCTGTTTGTTTGCAAACCAAACTAACTGAACGACAGGTGTGAAATCAATCTCACTCATATACATACATATCCACTAGATGGTGCTGTGCACATTTGTAATATTCTCCCCTGCAACTTTTCTTTTTCTGCTGTGTTCAGGCTATGGCTCGGGTGTGGAGAGATGGCCAGAAGAAGACAGTGCACATCTATCGTCTCCTCACTGCAGGTCAGAAAACACACACACACACACACACACACACACACACACACACACACACACACTCACTCACACTCCAGCATTTCACAAAACAAACCAATGTGAAGATGTGTGTGTTGCTTCCTCACAGGCACCATTGAGGAGCGTATATTCCAGAGACAGGTGTCAAAACAGGGGCTGTCTGGGACCGTGGTTGACCTCGGTAAAAAGGCCGAGCACACCAGCTTTTCCACCAGTGAACTGCGAGATCTTTTTAGCCTGACAGAAACGCCGTCTCTAACACACGACCTGCTGAACTGCAGCTGCAGCATGGATGGCTCGGTCCAGGGTAGGTGATGCCCTGCACCACTTGTAGAATGGAAATTATTCTAAAGTATACATTTGAGGTACTCTACTTGAGTAATTCCCTTTTATGTAACGACATACACTACCGGTCAAAAGTTTTAGAACACCCCAATTTTTCCAGTTTTTTATTGAAATTCAAGCAGTTCAAGTCAAATGAACAGCTTGAAAGGGTACAAAGGTAAGTGGTGAACTGCCAGAGGTAAATAAAAAAAGGTAAGCTTAACCAAAACTGAAAGATAATGTACATTTCAGAATTATACAAGTAGGCCTTTTTCAGGGAACAAGAAATGGGTTAACAACTTAACTCTATGGAGTCTTGGGCTATTTTGTCAATTTTTTTTATTCTTTTCATGTCTTTGTAAGTCATTTTGTGTCTTTTGTGTCGTTTTTTTTAGTCATTTTGTGTCTTTATGTGTCTTTTTTTGTCATTTTGTGTCTTTTTTTTGGTCATTTTGTGTCTTTTTTTAGTCCTTTAGTCCAACATAAAATGTGATTTTGAATCTTTCTTTAACTTTCAAAACACTATCATGCTCAATAAAGAATTTTAAATGTTGCAAATGTGCATTAATTTCAGAGTACACTGAGACATTAAACTGCATCATTTTCAGTTAAATTCTGGAAAAGTTGGTGTTTTCTAAAACTTTTGACCAGTAGTGTACTTTCCACTAGATCTCACTGGCAAATATTCCACATTAGTGATTTCTTCCAGTATTTTTGTCTGACAACTATAGTTACTAGTTACTTTATTTTTCATTTATTTTTTATTTTAAGTTTAGTTGTTTGATTACTTGTGGGCATTTCTTAGTGGATTTAAAAAAAAAAGTTACAATAAGTGCTCAGTGCAAATCTACTTAAGCATGCAGATACAATGCAGACTGTAAAAATGTTAAATAAATGTTCACTTAGTTCAGCTATGTTGTGTCTCATTTGTTATTATTGTTAAATTGTTGTATTTTGTCAAGTGCAAAAACAACAACATGATATGGGCATTATATATTGATCAGTGGCTGCCCTGCTCTCCAAATAACGGCATCAGCCATTGAAAAACCCGTATTAGTGAACCACTACTCTGGGTGCAGGACCTTTACTTGTGTAGGTGAAGCCTTAATTTGACGCTCGTACCACTCTTCCCCGTGTCCACATCCAATAAATCCACAGAGACCAGCCGGTTAACTTGAATGTTTACTCAGAAAAATGCAGGAAAAATACAAAATATAAAATGTCACAAAATGAAAATAAAAATCGCGTCCTATACACGAAATTAGAAAGTAGTGGAGAGAGATAGAGAGGAGAGAGGTCAAAAAACTATAGGGCTCCACTCCCCGCTTGTCCTGACTGACCACAAATCACATTACCTACCAAATTAACATTACCAAACATTCGCGAGAGTGACATATTAAAGGTACAGTCTTCACAAAACAAAAATATATCTATCCACATATATTGTAAATATCAAAACATGTACATATTGTAAACATTATCATTATTATTTCTTATGAACTTCAATTATTCTGTTAACAACAAAAAACTGCATTTAGGCTCCTACAACTTGGAATTAAGTATTTCCACATTAGGTTATTGCTGCTTTTACTGAAGTATTTTTCTTCATCCTCAGCTGTCGTGGAGGAAGAGGAGCAGATTTCTGACAGGCCGTGTCAGCTCGGCCGCCAAGGTGTCAGCGGAGCGGCGCAGCAGAAACACCTCAGCATGTCTGAACTGATGCAGTGGAGACACTTCTCTGGTGACACACACACCTTCTCAGACCTTTACCTTGATCACGCACGAAACCACATCACCTTCGCCTTCCAGACCACCATGTCTCACACAGCTCCATAAACAAACACACACACACACACACACACTCACACACACACTTCTACCTGTTTATACTCAGGCTCTCTGCGCTTTGTCAGCAGCTTGGCTACATCATATGACTAAACACTCAACAGTGCTGCCAACAACAACAATAACTGACGTTCGTGAGATTCTGTGTCTTGTCTTCAAGGTTTCCTTTATTTATTCAAAGAAATTTACTGTAAAACATCATTAGTCTATGTAATAAACTGGCTTTTAAAGAGTTGATCATTAACTGTTGACTGAATAAACTAAACTGAATTCTTCCTGAGGGAAGATGCTTGTTTTAATGAGCGAGAGTCAAAGTGTTATCTTTGGTAAAAGGTATCTTTTAAATCCACATACTATATAATGAGATTGTATTGAGGGGTTCTCATGTGTCCATCTAGAGTAAATATACTCTGAATTAGAAGATTTATGTTGTTCTGAGACATATCTAGGGGACAGACTGGGTGGTATGGAGAGAATGTGTAAACAACCATCCATAGAAGAGAATCTAGTTTATGGCTGTCCCTGCACTGACTCTGTAACCTTGAGCCTTAATGCCTTGATAGAAGAATAAAGGCAACCTAAAGGCAAGTCTTTCGCCTGAATTTTTGGGCCGTGGTCCGATCTGCTCAGTCTGTTATTTTGCACAACGCTTGTCTGTTCATGCTCTCCAACACAAAGCTGCTGCGTGGGAGTTAGGTGGTTGTGTGTGCGCCCTGAATCCACATATGATTTGTGTTCTGGTCTGTCACATTGACTGAGCTCCAATACAAAGCGTCTTTGCATAAAGAGGGTAATTACTATTTATTTTGTGCTCCCCACTCTGCGTGATTGTTAGGCAACTTTGTTGTGTAATAAATGGGTCTTTGGGATGTTCAGCTTTCCCTTTTATGCATATGACAGTTGTCACTCCGTGGCCTGTCAGTGCAAGTGGCGTTATAGAGGGATCGTGGCGATTATGCAGACACCTGCTGTTTCTCTGTGACCACAGCGTGAGTTTAAATTGTTGGTGCAAGTCCAATGCCAGAACTCAAACATATTACATATATTTATTGTGTAGCCTGTGGAATCCAATGTAACTCTAAAGCTTATCAGTTTGGCATAGTTAAACTAGACGAGCACCTTTTTGTCCAGTTCAATCAGAGCAAGGTTATAATAGTTTTGGATTTTTCATTATTTTTAGTTTTGATTTTGTTGTGAATTTTTGTTTTCAAATTCAGTTAGTTTTAGTTAGTTTTTAGAGTGAGTTTTCTAGTTTTAGTTTAGTTTTTATTTTTTGAAAATGCTTAGTTTTAGTTTAGTTTTTATTAGTTTTAGTGTTAGTTTTAGTTTTTTTGTAATGGTCTATGTGTTGAGTGCCAGATTCAAAGAGGTCATAATAAATGTTTCCTTTATTTCCTTTGGTTTATCATCTCAGCCCCAATAAGGTTATTAACTCTTACAGTTCTGGGTGTTTTGAATTTTGTTTCGAGTGTAAACATCCCAGTCTCAGTAAACATATTTACCATGTGTTGCATGTTCAAATAGAAACACTGAATTATGAATGAAAAAAGTTGACAAAAATGAAAACTAAGGACATTTACACTATAATTTTAGTTAGTTTTAGTTAGTTTTGTAACCACACAATACAGTTTCAGTTATCGTTTTTTTAAAAACTTGAAAATCTTTTTTCAATTCTAGTTTCCGTTATTTCGTTAGTTTTCGTTAACTATAATAACCTTGAATCAGAGTCTGGTTTGTTTTCTCTCCTGGTGCTATTAGTTTGGGCATGCATGAACAAAGTTATCACACCTTTTAAGGGGTTGGGATAATTCTCCAATGTAATCCAACTTTGTTTTGACCACACTACCAGAATTTTAAGAGTCACTATAATTACTAGCATAATATTTTTTTAATTTTTTTAAATTTATATTCATAAATAAACACGTTATATATATATATTCATATTATTTATAATGCCATTTTATGTATAAAAAACTGACCTATTGTTATTGTGATTCCAGTCCTGTCAACTCCTGTTACTTTTTTTTTCGTGTCCCTTCAAAATGATGTGATGAACTTGGAAATTGACTCCCATGCCACATGATTCCTAAAAAATGTCAGCCTCTTGTGTGATGCTTTACAGTATTTTTCAAAGAAGTGCATTCAACATTCTGCTGGGATAGTTTTGCCCGGTGTATTTCCTAGTTAATTAGTACAGTTTGCTTTCACAGTGAATAAATGTAAGTGGACCAAATTTAAAAAAGTTTTTCCTGTAATTGGGCCGGATACCTTTCACAGTGCAATTGAACGTACTTGGGTTCGTTATGAACAGTCGGAGACCGCTTGTTTGGTCCGCACCAGAGTAAGATTGGAGTGTTCACAAGCTACCAAACAAACCATAACAAGGATTAAACCAGCCATGAGTCTGATTGAAATGGACTAAACTTCGAGTCAACAGCCAGCTCAAGCAGTTGAGGTATTTCAGTCTGGACCAAGGTTATTATAGTTAACGAAAACTAACAAAATAACAAAAACTAAAATTGAAAAAACATTTCGTTAACTGAAATAAAAATAAAAACGAGTTTTTTTAAAAACGATAACTAACTGAAACTGTATTGTGTGGTTAGAAAACTAACTAAAATTATAGTGAAAATGTCCTTAGTTTTCGTCTTTGTCAACTTTTTTTATACATAATTCAGTGTTTCTATTTCAGCATGCAGGAACACATGGTGAATATGTTTACTGAGACTGGGATGTTTACACTAGAACCAAAATACAAAACACCCCGAACTGTAAGAGTTAATAACCTTATTGGTGCTGAGATGGTAAACCAAAGGAAATGAAAGCACATACCCATTACAAAAAAACTAAAACTAATAAAAACTAAACTAAAACTAAGCATTTTCAAAAAATAAAAACTAAACTAAAGCTAGCAAACTCACTCTAAAAACTAACTAAAACTAACTGAATTTGAAAACAAAAATTCACAACGAAATTAAAACTAAAACTAATGAAAAATCCAAAACTATTATAACCTTGGTGTGGAGCAAAGCAGTGGACCAACCGACGGACAGACATTTTCTTCAGCCATGCCACTAGCAAATGGACAGTATCTTCGCAAAAACACAAAGTCCAGAAGTGGACACAAGGACAGAGCCTCAGACCGACTCCAGCGGTGGCATAGCAACTGTCACCCAAGCAACTGACTGCAGCCTCTGCTCTGGCCTGGCTTTGGCAATATAACAGACAGTTTTTTTTGTTTCAGAGCGATCACATTCAGCACTTTAGTATTGGACACGTGTCCTGCAGATGAGTGCCACACGTCCGAGCGGGATATTGATCCAATACACTCCTCCAACAGTCTCGGAGGCCATGTGCTGCTGTGTGCATGAGGTGGAATTTGTCAGTCTGTCTGTTTAAAGCTCTTATTCGTTGCTGCCAATCCCTCTTTTAAGCCGTGCGATCCAGCCAGACGGCTCAAAGAGCTGGCGTATGGATCGCATGAATGACTTTCCACCGCTGGAAGGACTGAAAGAGATGCAGTTGTTTTGATGGAGAGACTGAATCACAGATTGGAAATGTATTCCCTGTGATCCCAGGACCTCTGTGGAAGATCTGAATGTACTGTAGAGGCGGGATGGCCAAGTGTGGTATTAACCCACACGAGGTCACAGTTCTCACATTTCATTCATCACCACTCCAAGAATCATTAACAATCAAGCTGCACGTGTTTCTACAGGAGATATTAAGATAGGGGTGCACCAGTTGGGCAGTGAATGCAGTTTGTTCTTCTCAGGCCTTTAGCAGAGAATTTAAATTTTTAACCCTTTAGAGCAGTAGTTCTCAACCTTTTTGAGTCGCGACCCCCAATTTAACATGCATGTTGTCCGTGACCCCTGCTCACTGAACAGAATCTCACACGCACAGTTCAGATCACCCAAAAAAGAAACAAAATGACCAAAAAAAGGAAACAAAATGACCAAAAAAGACACAAAATGACTAAAAAAGACTCAAAATGACCACAAAAGGACCAAAAAAGACACAAAATGACCCCAAAAAGACACAAAATGACCCAAAAAAAAGATATAAAATTTTCAAAAAAAAGACACAAAATGACCAAAAAAAGGAAACAAAATTACCAAAAAGACACAAATTGACCAGAAACTGATCAAAAAAAGACACAAAATGACCAAAAAAGACACAAAATGACTTGGTTGAAAAATGATTTGGCGACCCCCAGAAATCATCTCGCGACCCCAATTGGGGTCCCGACCCCAAGGTTGAGAGTTGCTGCTCTAAAGCACACATGGGCAACATAGCTGTTTGTGTTCTTTAAAGCCTAGAGATAGTCTTAAAGATTGATTGCTTTAGACGGGAGTCTCAAAAGACTAAACTAGAGATTAGGAACAAAGAGTGCAGATATCCTTAACAGCAGTACGTTTTTTGTTTGTTTTGTGTTTTTCAACTTTATTATTTATTGAATAAAAGTTACACACAATCCTGACAATACAGATTCCGGTCTTGTCAGATTCATATTGCTTTTCTATATATGTGTGTTTAATTCACACCAATTACAAACGATACTCAATTGTATATAGATTACCATTTTCATTAACAGGAGGAGCATACCTGTTCCAAGTGTTTTGTTTTGTTTGTTTTTATTTTTCTGTCTATGTAAATGCAGCTATTTGAAAATATGGAAGTTGAATGACGATACATGAATGTAAAAGCTGTATGTCAAAGTGTTATAAACTGAAAATAAAATAAAAATATTGTGGAAAATAACAAAAAAAGTTACACACAATCCAGTTTCTACAACCATTTCTTTTAACCCATAAGAACCTACGGTGACACGGTGTCACTAACATTTTAAATGTTCTAGTAATGTTCATGTATGTTTTCTCAAGTACATAAGTGTGTTTTTTAGTGTCCTACAGCTACAGTAGCTTGTTGAGAAGCCATCCAATAAGGTGTTATTTATATTTATTTATTCTCGATTTATTATTATTTTGTTACTTAAAAACAAATCTGAAATTGAATTTGTTGTCTAACAGCACTATTGAAGTCACAATTTTGATATATGTTGTGGAGATGCAAAGAAAAAGGCAAATTTGTGTTTCTGTAAGCAGAAAAGGTGTCTAGTTTATTCATTTAAAAATAAGAAATATCATAAGGTCCACTTTGTCTGTGGTATATCCCCCGTAATTTTCCTTTTTAAGGATTACTGGCTCTGGGTTCTTATGGGTTAAATACACACCATTCTAGTTTTTTAGACATTCTCCTTTCAAATTCTGCAAGATAAAAATACACGTCTGTATAGACTTCCCTTACTCCCCTTTCCTTTCCCTCATAATTTTACACCACCTTCTCATATTCAGTCAGGTCATGCATCATGCATTCTCTTGACCAACCAATCTTTCCACACTTTACCGTCCAAATATCTACGTTTAAACCCACACCCTTGTCATCCCTATTGGTCCCCACTTCTGTCCACCTCCACATCAGCAGCACAATGGTTTAATGTCAACCAGGCTCGCTGTCCTTTGAAATACAACATCAGGCTCATTTTGTTAAACTGTCCTCCCTTCAGATCAAATGAGCGATATTGATTGCCCCATTTATTATAGTCGACATCACTCCCTCTGATATTAATTTTCCCTTCTGTGCTTCTCTCTTTATAGATGTTTAGAAATAGAAGCTTAGAAAACAGAATATATTGACCAAATGTACTTGTAGCCTTTTAAACCTCCTTTTACATTTTAACCCTCTAAAGCAGTAGTTCTGAACCTTTTTGAGTCGCGACCCCCAATTTAACATGCATGTTGTCCGTGACCCCCGCTCACTGAACACAATCTCACACGCACAGTTCAGATCACCCAAAAAAAGAAACAAAATGACCAAAAAAAGACACAAAATGACTAAAAAAGACTCAAAATGACCACAAAATGACACAAAAAAAGACACAAAATGACCCAAAAAAGACACAAATTGACCCAAAATAAGATATAAAATTTTCCCAAAAAAGACACAAAATGACTAAAAAAAAGACACAAAATTACCAAAAAGACACAAATTGACCAGAAACTGATTAAAAAAAAAGACACAAAATGACCAAAAAAACACACAAAATGACTTGGTTGAAAAATAATTTGGCGACCCCCAGAAATCATCTCGCGACCCCCAGAAATCATCTCCCGACCCCAAGGTTGAGAATTGCTGCTCTAAAGCACACATGGGCAACATATGGTCCCAGGACTGGAAAGTTATAATAATATTATAAAAATCTCATAAAAGTGATATAATGGAAATTTGTAAATTATAATGGAAGCTTTTTAAATAGCATATTGTCCCAACATTCAGTCATGGAAAAAAATTATTAGACAATTGTTTTCTTCAATTTCTTGTTAGTTTTAATGCCTGGTACAACTAAAGGCATATTAACCAAAATCATTATCAAGAAAACCATGGAAAATGGCTAGGTATCAGCTGTTAAATTAAACTCTTATGAGATATTTTTGTTATCATTATATTTGTCCAAAACAATATACCTTTAATTGTATCAGGCATTAAATGAACGAGGAAGCAAGGAGAAAACCAGAGTTGTCTTACAATTTTTTCCATGACTGTACTAGCACTGGCAACCACAAAAATGAATATCGAGACAAACACAACATTTAGATCCACACCAAAACTACCAATTAAATGTGACTAAAGCATTCAATCCAGAAGTAATGTAGGTTAGTAGTAAAACATTTATTTATTCATAGTAATAGTGCAGTAAGATTTGTCCTCCTTGACCTGATTGTACACCGGTGTTAGCAATTGTATTGTTAAATAAGATTCTGCATGATGTCATCACTTTCTTGACCCACATTTCATTCAAATTAAGTGAAAGAAATCTGTAACAATGAGACTGCAGCTGAATCTCATGGTCAAAACATAATATTCTGCTGCTTCTCTTCAACCTTCAACAGCTTTCACTACAGGACATTGATGAGTCGCTGCTCATGAAATAAAGAATATCAGGCAGAGATATAAACTTTGATTACCTTTAAAAGCATTTGACTGTTGAAGTTTAATGGTAAGAGACACAATTTACACCCTACCTACATTTAAATGTGCATATAAATACATTCAACATGACAAAAATCGTGAAACACCAAAAATTAAATGAAAAGTTACAATTCAAAATGCTTAAATGAATGACTAGCAAGAAAAAAATAGAAATAAAAAAATATGTGTTAACATTAGTTTAAACTACAATTAGACATAAGTGGCATTTTTTCTACATAAGTGAAAAACCTGTTACCATCTTTTTAAATATTTTTTTTTTCCCCACAATAAACACTTACATAACAAAACACAAAAAAAGGGAAAAAACAAACAAACAGCACAGCACACAGACAAGGAATACAACAAAATAAATAAAAATAAGAGATAAAAATACGAATAATAAAATAAAATAAAATGAAAAATAATGAGTTACCACTGTGTTAGCTATACATCTCTCATCAACCGTCAGTCACCCAGTCATCCGCGCAGATATACAAGGCCGTACAGTCCACATGAAAGGAAAGAAAAAAAAAAAGGCCAAGGGAGCGAAGGCTAACCAGCCACCAACTCTACAAAGGACCGCCAAGTTTATCTTGGTTATACAGTGAATCTCGACCTCACTGTATAAAATGAGCTGCTGTGACCTCTAGAATAATCACATTCTCATGAAATGCAAATGGAAATGGACTTCAAAGGGGCATATATTAATGTTCTGTTCATGTTTATTAGAGAATTTCGACCAGAACAATGTGACACACAGTGCTGCAGTGTATCTCAAATTAATCTTCAGGTTCACAGCTTTCAGATGATGTTCATCACTTCTATGTGTTATTTATTGTTGACCTGCTGTCTCCCCCTAAACATCCACTGCCCACAACCACCAATTCTCAATAAAAAAGGACTTTGAATGGTAAGAGGTTAAAATGGTTTCAATATAGCATACATTTATTGATACACAAGGCCTCTTGTATAATAGTACATTTTCTTTTACATCAAATTCATTTATTTAATGCATAGCTTAAATGTTTCATTTTTAAATTAATTCAAGCAGTATAGATCATCTGGCTAAGAGAGATGCAAAAACTGTGATATTTTCGCCTGGCAAGTAAGATGTACACGACCGGTCAAAAGTTTTAGAACACCCCAATTTTTCCAGTTTTTTATTGAAATTCAAGCAGTTCAAGTCAAGTGAACAGCTTGAAAGGGAACAAAGGTAAGTGGTAAACTGCCAGAGGTAAATAAAAAAAGGTAAGCTTAACCAAAACTGAAAAATAATGTACATTTCAGAATTATACAAGTAGGCCTTTTTCAGGGAACAAGAAATGGGTTAACAACTTAACTCTATGGAGTCTTGGGCTATTTTGTCCATTTTTGAATTATTTTCAAGTCATTTTGTGTCTTTTTTTGGTCATTTTGTGTCTTTTTTTAGTCATTTTGTGTCTTTTGGTGTGTTTTTTTGTCATTTTGTGTCTTTTTTTTGGTCATTTTGTGTCTTTTTTTAGTCATTTTGTGTCTTTTGGTGTTTTTTTTTTATCATTTTGTCTCTTTTTTTTTGTCATTTTGTGTCCTTTTTTAGTCATTTTGTGTCTTGGTGTTTTTTTGGGTCATTTTGTGTCTCTTTTTGGTCATTTTGTGTCTTTTTTAGTCTTTTAGTCCAACATAAAATCTGATTCTGAATCTTTTTTTTACTTTCAAAACACTATCATGCTCAATAAAGAACTTTACATGCTGCAAATGTGCATTAATTTCAGAGTACACTGAGACATTAAACTGCATAATTTTCAATTAAATTCTGGAAAAGTTGGTGTGTTCTAAAACTTTTGACCAGTAGTGTATATCTTCTGCAGCTGCTCCACAATATTCTATGGATACTTCTTTTTAAATATTAAATATTGATCACCAGAAACCATTTATTTTTGGACAAAACCAAACATGTGAAAGGGTGGCAATGCTTGCCTGCATTTAATAATGTCCATTGCTCCATTAACATTGCTAAACTCCTCTTTTTAGAGATTGCCAAGTCAGAAAAGAGCATCCTGCTGTGCAGTGCATTTTAATGATGGATCGACTGGTACAGCTGGACTTTGTGTCAGTGTATTGACTCAATTCTTTTCAGTGGCCTGTTATCAGAGATCTGTGCCGACCCAGCATTGTTTCAGCAGTGGAGTCTCTCTTTGAGTGACTTGATTACAAACTCACTGGAAGCTTTGAGAAGTCTTTTATGATGGCGACAGATTTATCCACTGCTGTGAGCTGGTGTGCAGTAACTTTTGTTTAATTATTACATTTGCCTTTGAAGTTGCCGCAACCAAAGAAGAGATAGTTGTTGATATCTTTGATCTGATTCAGAGTAAAGAGCTCTTGTAGTCTTATGTTCATATTTTTATATATACAGTCATGGAAAAAATATTAGACCACCCTTTCTTCAATTTCTTGTTTATTTTATTGCCTGGTACAACTAAAGGTACATTTGTTTGGACAAATATAATGCTAACAACAAAAATAGCTCATAAGAGATTCATTTAAGAGCTGATATCTAGACATTTTGGTTTTCTTGATAACTATTTTGGTTATTATCAAGAAAACCATGGAAAATGGCTAGATATCAGCTCTTAAATTAATCTCTTAAGAGCTATTTTTGTTGACATCATTATATTTGTCCAAACAAATTTAACTTTAATTGTACAAGGCATTAAAATCAACAAGAAATTGAAGAAAGCAATGGTCTAATATTTTTTTACAATACAGATGGTGCTTGTTTCTCTTGTATTTAGGCTGTTCTGCCTGACTTTATGAATATGTTTCACATGATGTGAAAGAAAGAGGTCACTTCATGTTCAGCTCCCATCTAGAGCCATCGCCAGCCAGTCTGCAGCCTGAGCACAGCTCCCCCCTCCTCCTGATTCTGGTCCTGCTCCAGCACTTAACAAGGATTTAATGTCGCCCAATCATCTGTCAGGCAGATCAGATCAGCGCTGTAATACACAGCAGCAGGTCCCGCGGGTGAGGCCACAACCCGATACAAAAGTCCTGAAAAACAACAGCTGAAAAAGCAGCATAATCCCACATTTACTGTAATAACTCTCCGTGCTCTCGGCCGCTGTTTCTCTCGCACACAAAGTGCTTTGGCAAATGAAAATCTCATGTTTACGCTTTGAGAAAGTACTTGATGTGATGGAGGCTCTCTATGGACATTTGTGTATGTTGCTAGATGGATCATTCACAAAATACCAACTGGTGGTTTCCAACCCATTAACAATGTTCTGCTGCTTTGGGCAGTGGATGCTAAGCTTCTTCTGAAAGCTTTTACTCCAGGGGTGTCAAACTCAAATACACAATGGGCCAAAATTTAAAACTTGAATAAAATCGCGGGCCAACATTGAACAAATAAACCTTTTAATATATACCAAACATGTTTTGCTTCAACATTAAATATGGAACCAGCAACGCTTATAAACATACAATATATAACTAAATAGTGCAGACATGCAAAATCAAATTTCAAATAAAAAACACATCAGTGTCATTAATTTATTAAATAAAAATCGTATACCTCTTTTCTATTTGCATCCTTCTGATTTAAATATCAAAATAAAGTTTTTCAACAGGTTAATACATTTAAAAATAAAATAACAATTATAAATCTAGTATTAGCGGTAAATGCACCGCATAATACCAGCGGGTCAGCTTTTATAGTACAATAATAATATAATAATTTGGTATTGCCTCGCGGGCCAAATAAAATTACACTGCGGGCCAAATTTGGCCCACGGGCCAGAGTTTGACACCCCTGTTTTACTCAGTAACTCCTGCTAGGAGGCTCTGTTAGATAGTTTCTGACACTGAAAAGACAAATTTTCTTCACTCCCAACAGTCACAGCGTTACAGTTATAAATAAATAAATAAAAGTCCATTTCCAGGAGTTCAAGTCAAATAGTCCCAACCAAGTATTGAGGGTATATAGAGGGACAGACTTTTCAGAGCCCAACATTTCCATCATAAACATACTTTTTTTTCCTTTTGTAATATTCAATTTTTTTGAAACACTGAATTTAAAGTCTTCATTAAATGTAAGCGATAATCATTATAATTAGAAGAAATTGAAATGTTTCATTCTTTGTGTAATGGACCTATATAATGTGTTATTTCCACTTTTTGAAGTGAAATACTTTTTTTTTTTTTACTTACAATATTCTAATTTATTTAGATGCACCTGTACATTTTTTTATTGTTTTTTTTTTGCGAAAGTACTTGATGTGATGGAGGCTCTCTATGGACATTTGTGTATTTTGCTAGATGGATCATTCACAAAATACCAACTGGTGGTTTCCAACCCATTAACAATGTTCTGCTGCTTTGGGCAGTGGATGTCAAACTTACATGCTAAGCTTCTTCTGAAAGCTTTTACTCAGTAACTCCTGATACACTGTAAAAAAATATTCTGTTAAATTTACGGTAAATTACCGGCAGCTGTAGTTGCCAGAACTTCACAGTAAAAAATACAGTGAGTGAGTTTTCTACTGTAAATTTAAATATCAGCAAAAACTAATTTAGACCGAATATTCTCATTATTTTTAAGGTAATTGTGTGATTCATTCACACATCATGGCAAATCTCCATTAACTTTACATGAAAATGTTATATTTTTACAGCAAAACTGTGCGTTACCTACAGTTCATGACAGTAAAAGTAAAAATTGTGCTATTCCTTGATTTACGGTAATGAAAAGTGTCTACTACGGTGATACACAATTTTTAATTTTATGCCCCATTCTTGATGCAATTTGACAGTATTTTACTGTAATTTCTACAAACATTTTTTACAGTGTAGGAGGCTCTGTTAGAGAGTTTCTGACACTGAAAAGACACGTTTTCTTCACTCCCAACAGTCACAGCGTTACAGTTATAAATAAATAAACCTGCCATATAATGAACAGGGTGTGTTTGGTATAAAATCCAGTTATCAGTTTTGAGCCACACCTTTTCTCTTTCACTTTACAATGTCTGTCTGACACTTATTCACTTAGTATCTGAACAGGTCTGTGTCTCTCTCTTAGAGACTGAAAGTTGAAAGTGTTAAAGTGATTAATTTGAGCGAGGGACACTTTTGTGAGAAAAAACTTCTTCGTAAAACCACCTTATGTCATTTTTTTTTGCCGCTATGGGGTCTCTCCTTGAAAACAATAGCAAAAGAGGTCGCTGACGTACAGATTTCTCTGAAAATTGTCTGAAACATTGTCATTTTAAGACCTTTTAATGTGCAAAATTTACCTATTATACCTGTTAATATGTGTTCTTAGGCAGCTGTAGAGAACGAAATTGAAGCAAATAGGATTTTGGAATAATTTATGCTTTCTTTATTGGTTCAAGCTGTTATCCAGCATGTCTCTTAATCATCCGTGAGGTTGGCAAGACAGCAGCAGAGGTCCAGACCAGTTATTCACGTTGGCACCTGCACATAAATCTATTTAGAGATGAATGAATTCTTAAGAGAGAGGAGTTATTAAATAATTCATACACACACTAAATCAGCCTTAAATTTGGTCTTGAATTTGATCAGATGAGAAGTAGAGGCACATTCTTCTTATCTTGTGTCGACGCTGAAGGCCCAGTTTTTATCAAACAGACTTCAGGTGATTACCTGCATCTTTTCGGCTTAGTTTGTGTGTCTGTCTGTCAGCAGGATTACAAAAAAAACCCACACTGGCCCAATTTTCTTGAAACTTGGAAGTGTGTTGCATAGGTCAAGGAAGAGCCCATTAAATTTTGGAGTGAATCTGAAACCTGGGATGGATACACAATTGATTTTTCACTTTCATTAACATTGCGAGATGGGGCATTTTGCTGCATCAATGTCGTGACGGATTAACTGGAACAATTACTTTGATTATTACTATCAGGAATGTGGGTGAAAAGATTGACGCTGGTGGCAAAGGAGCTGTTTTCTACTTGTTGCTGAATGTTATAACAAATGTTGTGAAGTGAGAAATCGTCGATTGAGTTCACTTGAGTTATTTTGTATTTCTGTTGGAAATAAATTGCAGTAACGCTGAATTTTAACAGAGCCTCTTTATCATAAGTTTGAGGTAAAAACTCATTTGTATTCATACATTTGCTTGAAAATGCAGACATAAAAAGAAGAAAATATTTAGAAATAATGGTTCATAGGACGCCCAGTACAGACAAGATGTTTTCCAACAAAGTGAAAGCTGCTTTTTCACTCCAGAAAAAACACAAATATGTGAAGGACTTGTTCACCTTTCTTAAGTTAAGTGAAGTGAAGTGAAGTGAAGTGAAGTGAAGTGAAGTGAAGTGAAGTGAAGTGAAGTGAAGTGAAGTGAAGTGAAGTGAAGTGAAGTGAAGTGAAGTTAAGTTAAGTTAAGTTAAGTTAAGTTAAGTTAAGTTAAGTTAAGTTAAGTTAAGTTAAGTTAAGTTAAGTTAAGTTAAGTTAAGTTAAGTTAAGTTAAGTTAAGTTAAGTTAAGTGAAGTTAAACGAAGTTAAGCAATTCTTTAATTTGAATAAACTGTATAAATGATGGACACTGAGTCTTTATGCAGTCCATAAACCACTAAATAATCTGCATGTATAGTGTATTATCACATTTCTTCCTTACTGGGCAAAGTGCTTTACAATTTGCCTATGAATGATCCATTAACACATTCATGCGCTAATGAAGGCGGCGCAATAAGGACACTTACAACACCTTATGATTAAAGGACCAACATTTCCATCATAAACATACTTTTTTTTTTCTTTTGTAATATTCAAATTTTTGGAGACACTGAATTTAAAGTCTTCATTAAATGTAGAAAATAATCATTATAATTAGAAGAAATTAAATAAATTAAGACATGAAATGTTTCATTCTTTGTGTAATGGACCTATATAATGTGTTATTTCCTCTTTTTTAATTGAAATACTGACATAAATACTTAATACTCATAAATAAACTTTTTTTTACAATATTCTAATTTATTGAGATGCACCTGTACATTTTTTTGTTTTTTTAGGCTTGGCTACCATGGAGCATTGTGTTTGTGTCTCAGAATTCTGACTTTTCACATCCTTTCACATTGTCTTCTCAATAAGACAATTAATTCAATCAAAAATGATTGGATGCCGCCATTGAGAACCTGTAACTGACATATCTTTTTCCGTCCAATTCGCAACATGGAATCAACATGGAGAGAACTCAAATACTGAGCAAACTGAGCAACTCCAGCAGCTTGTACCCAAGAAGAAATCCATGTCCATCGTTGGGGACATTTTAGCTTCAGGAGAGAAGACAAATGTTAACACCGTAAAAAAACTGTTGCAAATGCAAGTAATTTATTGTCTACTGAGTTAATGTGACGTTTAAAGGAATGCATTGATTCCAGTTGGAAATTTTCATAAATAACCACAAAATAGTTCATCTGTATGTGTTTGGTTAATTTCTTTATAATCACAAAGATATGCACGCTTTCATTAGAAAAAAAAAGCTTTAATAGTTGAGCATATTTACAGTAGAGACTGTGTCGGTAAACTAAGAAAAAACAAAACAATTGTTGATTAATTGTTGTGGTTTTGTTTGTTTCTTCATTGTTGTCTCATTGTGACTACATGGGTGTATGTGTACTTACAGCTGAAACCAGCAGTTTACATACACTATATAAAAAGACACATATGCTTTTTTTCTGACTGTCTGACATGAAATCAGACAATCACTTTTCTTGTTTTAGGTCAGTTAGGATTACCAAAATTATTTCTATTTGCTAAATGCCAGAATAATGAGAGAAGGATTTTTTTAGATATTTTTTTTATTACTTGCTTCAAAGTCAGAAGTTTACATACACTAACATTATTATGCCTTGAAACAACTTGGGAAAGCCCAGATGATGCTGTCATGTCTTCGGAAGCTTCTGATAGGTTTATTGACAACATTAGAGTTAATTGGAGACACACCTGTGGATGTATTTTAAGGCACACCTGAAACACACTGCTTCTTTGTGTGACATCATGGGAAAGTCAAAAGAAATCAGCCAAGATATCAGGAAGAGAATTGTGGACTTGCACAAGTCTGGTTCATCCTTGGGTGATATTTCCAGATGCCTGAAGGTTCCACATTCATCTGTTCAAATAATTATACCCAAGTATAAACACCATGGGAATGTCCAGCCATCATAGCGCTCAGGAAGGAGATGGGCTCTGTGTCCCAGAGATGAACGTGCTTTGGTCCAAAATGTGCATATCAACCCAAGAACAAAAGCAAAAGACCTTATGAAGATGCTGGCTGAAGCTGGTAAGAGTGTGTCATTATCCAGAGTGAAACGAGTACTGTACCAACATGGGCTGAAGGGCCACTCTGCCAGGAAGAAGCCATTACTCCAAAAGAAACATAAGAAAGCCAGATTACAGTTTGCAAAAGCACACAGGCACAAAGACCTTAATTTTTGGAGACATGTCCTGTGGTCTGACAAAACTAAAACCGAACTGTTTGGCCATAATGATCATCATTACGTTTGGAGGAAAAAGGGGGAAGCTTGCAGCTTGAGAACACCATCCCAACTGTGAAGTATGGGGGTGGCAGCATCATGTTGCTTTGCTGCAGGAGTGACTGGTGCACTTCACACAGTAGATGGCATCATGAGGAAAGAACATTATGTGGAAATACTGAAGCAACATCTCAAAACATCAGCAAGGAAGTTAAAGCTTGGGCGCAAATGGGTCTTCCAAATGGACAATGACCCGAAACATACTGCCAAACTGGTTACAAAGTGGCTTAAGGATAACAAAGTCAATGTTTTGCAGTGGCCATCACAAAGCCCTGATCTCAATCCTATTGAAAATGTATGGGCAGAGCTGAAAAGGCATGTGCATGCAAGTTGGCCTACAGACTTGGCTCAGTTACACCAGTTCTGTCAGGAGGAACGGGCCAACATTCCTGCCAACTATTGTGAGAAGCTTGTGGGAGGATATACAAAAGGTTTGGCCCAAGTCATACAGTTTAAAGGCAATGGTACCAAATACTAATGAAATGCATGTAAACTTCTGACTTTCAAGAAAGTAATAAAAACATTGTCTAAAAAATGATCTCTCCCATTATTCTGGCATTTAGAAATAATAAAAGAAATAAAGAAAATAATTTTGATAACCCTAATTGACCTAAAACAGGAAAAGTTTAATCTGATTTAATGACAAAGAACGTGTCTTTTTATACAGTGTAACTTCTGGTTTCAACTGTATGTGTATGTAAGTTAATATGTTATGTATGTTAATAATGGTAATAATAAGTTTACATATATAAAAATATTATTGTTGTTATATAACTGAATATAGTAAATTAACATAGGGAGAAGGGGTGGGATTTAATAAGCTTTGACTTCTTCCCACTCCTTTAAATATCTTATTAAGCCTTCGGTTGTACTAAACAACGCTGTAGGAGACACACACTCTAACTTGGTGTCCTCCTCCTCAGCTTCAATGAACTCTCATCCAAATATGGTCACTTCTGGTTCCAAAACACAAAGATGAAAACCAACAAAATGCCAGACTTCTATGTGTTATTTCTTTTCTCAAAAGTTACATACTGCATATTTAAGTAAAGCACTATAAAAATGTTTATATTCCACCTTTTAATCTGTGGTCCATATGAGTTATCACAATAACTATTAATCTTCAGAAAACCCCATTTATGTATCCTGTACAGAATATCTATTTGTTAAATTACATTCTATATCCCTGTTGCACAATTTAATACAATGTTGGTGTAAATCTAATCCGAGCAGTGGTCCATCGCCTGACAGTGTGCAAATGAGTCACAGCAGTAAACACTGATGCTCCACTTGTGTGACACACCCTCCCTCCTCCCTCCTCTTCATATAAAGAGCAGGGAAACCCCATCGAAGCATTAGAGACACTCAGATGGAGATTACAGACACAGACTGCAGCAGAGCGTTGAAGAAGACACCAGCTCCGGGATTTACCAACGCAACTTTGTTTTTAATGCGGGATGCGCAGCTTTGCAGAAAAAGTTTAATCTGTTTGAGGGAATTTACTCTGAAGTATAATTGCAGCAGAGCACATATTTATACTTCACTTTCTTTCTTTTTTAAATTTTGGGACAGAGCTTGTTCTCCCCTGTTGTCTTAAATTCATCTCTAAGAAACAAATTGACATTTTGATGCGGATAATAAGCTGTAACGGCGATTTTTAAGGAAGAAATCGACTCTTTTCACTTCCTCCAGGGGTGTTTTTTCACTAATAGAGGTTAAAGCACCTCCTCTCAATTAATCCCACCGCTGCCGGTTAATTTAGTTCATCCTAATTCCGTGGCGGGCACCATGCTGTCCAGTGTGCGCCGGCACAGCCTCCGCCTGCAGTCCGAGCTGCACCGGTGGAGCATCTGCGACCCGGGCAGCCACCTGCTCACCGACAGCCTCCTGTCCCGGGTCCCCGGCTGCATCTCCCGCTCCAAGTCCTGCACCAGCTCCGCCGGGGAGTCGAACGGGAGCCGCGGGAGCTGGTCGTCCTCAGACTCGGTCATCTCCACCAACTCTGCCGGGGAGCCGGTAGAGCCCGGGAGCCCGTACCGGGTGGTGCTGCTCGGGGCCAGCGGGGTCGGCAAGACGGCTTTTGCCAGCATCTTCGCCGGGGCAGCGGACAGCATGGACAGCGATGACTGCGAGCTCTTTGGAGGTGAGAAAATATGATAACTACAGTTAAACTTATTTCACTGTTATTACTTACAAGCAGCTCTGTCTTATTGCAAACCAAATCACTATAATGTCAAGCCATACATATCACTGTAATTTCCCAGCTTGGGATAAATAAAGTATATCTATCTATCTATCTATCTATCTATCTATCTATCTATCTATCTATCTATCTATCTATCTATCTATAAATACATGACAAAACATTCATAGTAATAATAATAACATACACAGAATAAAGTGCCACAACCTCATCCTAAAAATGTCATTATGACCTCAGTATTTATCACCATACACTTATTAATTTCCTGTCATTTTGACACTGTTGTAATGATTTTTTCATAGTTTAACATTTACACAGTGTTATCAACAAAATAGCTGTAAGTAAATGATTTTTTACTAATATAAAGTTTTTTGCTATTTGTTTTATTTCAGATGAAGTGTGTGAAAAGGAAATTGAAGTGGACGGAGAGCCTGCGTCTTTAACTCTGCTTGACACATGGGATGCAGAGGTGAGATTTAAAAAAAAAAAAAACAGCTTCACTGATTGGTGTGAATTAGAGGATGGTACTGTAGACACCTTACCTTCCATGTGTGTTTCATGTGTGCGTTTGTGTTTGCAGACTGACAACGAATGGGCTCAGGAGCACTACATGCAGACAGGTGATGCCTACCTGTTGCTGTACTCTGTGACTGACCGGGCTTCGTTCCTGCGAGCCTCAGAGCTCCGGATAACCCTGCGGCGCTTCCGTCCTGCCCAGCACACACCGATCATCCTGGTGGGGAACAAATGTGACCTGGTGCGACGCAGAGAGGTGTCAGTCAACGGTGAGGAGACACAACTTATCTTACTGATGTGTGATGACTGAGTGTATATGTGGTGAATATGGAATAGCTTGTCTACCTACACTCTTCAATGTATTTGTAATTGATTGTTTTTCTGTGTTTTTTTTGTTTGTTTGTTTTGTTTTTTGTTTTTGTTTTTAACTGTAATTATGTATATACATTGTGAAGCACATTGAGTCTGCCTTGTGCATGAAATGCGCTCTATAAATAAAGTTGAATTGAATTGAATTGAGCGTCTTTTCTACATGCAAGTACTCATCTGTCCCTTCCTGTTTCAGAGGGTCGAGCCTGTGCTGCTGTGTTCGACTGCAAGTTTATCGAAACATCCGCCGCCATGCAGCACAACGTCTGGGAGGCCTTTCACGGCATGGTGAGACAGCTGCGTCTTCGCCGAGACTCCAAGGAAGCCAACAAGCGTCGTAGGTACATAAACTCCAACACACGCCGCGAGAGCCTTCCCATGAAGGCCAAACGCTTCCTGGACAAGGTGGTGGCAAAGAACAATCCCAGTGTGGCTTTCTGGTTGAAATCTAAGTCCTGCCATGACCTCTCTGTGCTGTAGGACTCTGACAGACACTCGTTTTTAGCTCTAAACCCAACCACTGAGCAGGTGAACAAGTTACAGCCTGGAGAGCAGAATATGTGGACGTGGGCTGGAGGGACGCCTGCGTCTGGAGGGCTGAACGTTGGATGGTTCAGTCTGAGCCAGCATGGTGTACATGAGGTGTTTGCAACATTTCTGCACCGGCATCCACATGTTGCAGTCTAAACCAGACTGAGTGGATTGAGCTCAGCCTCTGTAATGGACTGGACAATCAGCAAATTAAGTTAATCTCCCTCTCACAAAGACTCTCTTTGTGTCTGTGAGGCATCAGAGGTCAGAGATCAGCTGATGGAAACCGAGAAAGGATGTGATATTTCTGTGTTTTGACATTAATATTAGCATTTTCTCTACTTTCTTCTCCTTTTGCCCTGCCAAATATGTCGTCCGTCGATCCCCCAAGTGCTAACATGACCAGTTGTAAGCTATTCATGATGAAGTATGTTACTTTGAGTTTATTTATAACGTGTAATATATCGCACCTAATGTGAATAAATAACAGATTGATGATTCAGTGTATTTTGCTACTTGTACATGTTCAGTGTTGCTTATTTAAATAAAGTGACATCATCCAGCTTTTTGTCTGTCATCTCAACCACAATAATGAGACATTAAGGGTGACTCAGCAGCTTTGACACAAAAGGGACAAACTTACAAAAAACATGGCACAATTAATCTGATAGAGATGAGTCAGGTGAACTTTAAGAGACTGTGTGTGTGTGTGTGTGTGTGTGTGTGTGTGTGTGTGTGTGTGTGTGTGTGTGTCTCACAGTGATTTGCAGATTTGGGTCACAGTGTGACATCCAACATCATGCTCGCACAATGCCTGCTTGGCTCACGAACTGCGCTTTGTTGAAAGAGCGGTAAAATATGTTGCCACGGTAACATTCAGAGAGAGTCCAGGAAGTCTGTGTGTGTTCTGTATGTTCAGTCCAGGGATTGTCAAGCAGATGGTGTTGGTGCATGTTGGCCAGAATTTCTATCACAAGACAGAGTGGCAAAGACAGATGAACCCGTCCTTTATATAACAAAGTTATCTCCGTCTGAGTTAAAGGGACAGTTCTCCCCAAAATCAAAATCACATTTTCCCCTCTTATCTCTAGTGCTATTGATCACTTGATTGGTTTGGTGTGAGTTGCAGAATGTTGGAGATATTGGTCAGATGATGTATGCACTATTTTCTTCCTAATATAGTTACATACAGTCGTGGAAAAAAGGATTAGAACACCCTTTTTCTTCAATTTCTTGTTAATTTTAATGCCTGGTGCAACTAAAGGTCAATTTGTTTGGACAAATATAATGATAACAACAAAATAGCTCATAAGAGTTTAATTTAAGAGCTGATATCTAACCATTTATCATGGTTTTCTTGAAAATAACCAAAATCATTATCAAGAAAACCATTGTCTAATATTATTTTCCATGACTGTATATAATTAGTAGTTCCCACATGGAACTTTACACAACGAGATCTGTGAATCATCTTGAGTAACTGGGTTGTAACTGGAAAGAGACATTGCTGTTGATATCTCCTACACTCTGCAGCTCACAGCTAAACAATCTATAGAGATAAATAGCACTACAAGAAAGAGGAGAAATGTGTTTTTTTCATTTTAGGGTGAACTGTTTCTTTAATGGCTTCATCTGCTGAACCATCAACGCTTCGCTCACAGGTTCTGGTGAAATATCAGGCTGTGAAATGGTGACTCACTTCACAGCCTGTTTTTCTACAGTTGCAAATCTCTTCCTTGTTTCCGAGCAGCTTCCTGCAGCATGTGAAGCTCACAGCTTAAAGCCCAGGATGGCAGCATGTGCACCAGGTTGTTTGGAACCAACCTGGTCTCACAGGAATCCGTGAAATAGCCACGGATTTGCGTAACTCAAAATCCGTGGAATAGCCACGGAATCACTCAAATTTCCGTGAAACTTGCACGGATTTCGCTACAATGCAAGTTAATGACAGTCATATCCCATGGCTATTCCAACATATAAAGTGATTATGTACATTCACTGAGTGAATATTTAGAAAATAAAACATAAATTTCTCACTAGAAATGTGATCAAAATTCATTTTTATGCAGAAACAAAGTAAAAATATTGATTTTTTCACTAAAAATAAGAGAACTGTCCGCCATGTTTTTTGTTCTGACTGCCAGGACCTTAAAAGTCACGTGACTTGGAACAAACCAATAGCCACGGGATATGACTGTCATTAACTTGCATTGTAGCGAAATCCGTGTCAGTTTCACAGAAATTTGAGTGATTCCGTGGCTATTCCACAGATTTTGAGCTAAGCGAATCCGTGGCTATTTCACGGATTCCTGTGAGACCATGTTCTTTGGAACAGAATCAAAGCTATCTTTACTTTTTTAGAGGTGGAAGAGTTTAGAGAGAGCAGAAGCTGGAATCAAACCTGCTATTTAACGGGTTTATAGTTTCTCGCCTTGACCTGCTGAATCACACCAGATGACCCCGTGGGTTTGCATTCTTATGATGCAATGGGTTGTCAGTGTGATCTGTTAGTCCTTTTGTCTACACTCACACAGCTCCTTATCAGGCGCTGCTACTAATGGAAAATCTGACAGGAAACAGTGCAGAGGTGCAGAGGTCAAAGTCTGAGGGGAAAATTAGAAACATAAATGCTGAATAGCAGATCCCTATTGAAATGTCTCCAATTATTATACCTTTTTTTGCTCTGTTGTTTTCTCTTTTTGTTCATAATTCACACACCTGCATTCTAGAAGGTACATTACAAATGTGAATAAGTTAGTTTTTTTGCAATTAAAACCCAACAACAGGTCTCAATCTCTAGGCATTTGAGGATTTCTATAAAATCAGTGACTAATATTAAGTGATAATGGCTTTGTAGTTTACAGAACTGTACATATCATTGTTCTGTTCTTCCTGTCTCCTTCTCTCTTGTCAGCTACTCCCCCATTGGCCAGCTGCACATGAGGGCTGGGTGATTAGACAATCATTAGATCCAATAAAACATAGCTGGTTAACACTTGGTTAACGTTTGACCAGACAGGATGGGGCTGCTCAGATCACTCTGAGATCTGAGGAGTGACTCGCTCGACCTCTCCGACAAAGGTAAGTCTCCTCTCTCTGCCGTCTCCCAGCTTTGGAAATATTGAGTATTTTGTGTAGATATTGGCTAAGAATAGGACCCAAACGGTCTCTGTTGGTTTTAACAGGCTGTGTTTGATGTGTCAGATGCTTTCAGTTTGTTGCAGAAGTGCTGTGATCTTCACTTGACTTTGGCAGAGCCTTAGCGTTAGGTGTTGGCATTTCTGAAAGCCGACCTCTCCTTCTTCATGGCTTCCTGGTGTGCTGCCAGTACCTGGTTTTAGGGGGATATTACCTGTATGAGACTCGAAATTTGGTGAAATAACAGCTGCAACAAAGGTCATCAAGTCTTTACACTAAAAGGAGGAAAAAAGGGCCTGTGACACTCAAATAACTTTGTCCTTTGTTGGACAACTACAGTTAATAATTCAATTTTCTGAATTTTGTTCCTCACTGTAGTTAAAATATCTGTAAATTGGCAATGATAGCTTTTGAGTCTAAATATGACAGGTAACAGTAGTCAACATGGAGGCAGAAATACAAATTTAACTTAATCAATTAATTAAATGAGTTAACAGTAAAGTAGACTTTGAGATCTGTTTATAAGGAGTGCACCAGGGTGGTGACATTAAAAGTATGCACGGCTACAAAAAGGTCATTAGCCGCAACTCAATGTCACCTTCACTTTTCTGAACCCGCTGACTTCTTTCTTGCCTGCACTTCCCTTTAAGACAATCTCAAACATATTAACTTACATGGCCCTAAAAGAAGATCACGATATTTCAGGCTATTTTTGCGATGACGATATTCTTGACGATATTAGGAAATACTTAGAAAGATATAGAAAATATGATTTTTTTTTTAGTCTGTATAAATAAATTAAAATCTAACATGTAGTTTGAAGTGCAAATCTCAACAGTTGCCAAATAAAATATTTTTACTCTTGACTCTTGAGTATCAGCAATAATAAAAATAACCATTTAGGGGTTCCGGGGGCATATTTTAATGAATTTTGTAAAGGAGAATAAAGGTTCTTGTATGTTTTATTTAAGGCATCTTATTTTGACAGTCTTCTTGTAAATTATGTGGTGGATTCTGTCCTCTTATTTTGACAGCTGCATGTGTTTAGCAAGAGGGAGTAATAGTAGCTTTTGATGATTAAAACAACTTTTACCACTACATCAAGAAGTAGGAACATTGCCAATATCATGATATGTATTTTTTTTAACCATAAAAAAAATATACCGGTATTATCGTAAACGATACGATATGGCACACCCCTACACTCCTGATATATTTGTTAAGTGCCTGTTAGTCTTGTTTGACATGAATTCTTTTTTTTATCAAATCAGTGTCAGATTAATTTGAACTTGAACAGTGCTGTGCATATATTCTGCTGTCACCTGAATAAAACTCTCATTTATGACTATATCGTCATCAAGACACATGGAAGATAACGTTGCAGAGCAGAGTCAATCTTATGACTTCCATATGTAACTCTAGAAACGTATCCGTCATTATTCTTTTTAATAAAAAAAAGACAAAGAACCCACACGTAACAACACACGATAAAGGCTGTAGTGTTATTCTGAGGCTGTAAAGTCACTGAGGTTAAATACTCCACGTTGACCTTTGATTACCCGCGTCATATTGACACCCAGTGTGTAAAAGCTGTCTCGACTCTGTCATTCAGACTCTGCTCTGACTTTCAGTTTCTCCCGGTGCTGAGGAGGGTCGTTCACCTGGTTGTGTAGGTGGAGCCACACATGGAGATTGCATGTACATGTGTGGAACCTCAAGGACAGATTTTCTTTGAGTACAATGAATCAATAACTCATTGTACTGTAGAGTTGTACTGGGGTTAATTGTTTCCTAGACTGACTCTGTAACAAATTATCCACATCATGTTCTACAAGCATGACATGTAAATTCAACAGCTGAGCCAAGTGAATATTAGTCTTTGTAAAATTGAAATGTGTCATTTAAATCCTCCTCTCATGTCACCTCTCTGCCTTTATCGCCTATCCCCCTTATCTCTTCCTCCTCCTCCTCCTCCCCCTTCTTTCCTTCCCAGGCTGCGATCATGACACCCATGATGCATCTGTTGTTGCTCCCACTCCTATTTAGCATTGTGAGTACATGATTACACTGCCAACTGTTGCTCCAGTCCTTCCATACATATTCAGACTAAATGCACAAATACATGAACCTGTTGAAAGGACACTAAGGGTATTCATGAAACATTTATGGGACATTTTCAGTGTATAAAAGATGCATACTTGTTTTCATGGCATTTGAACAAAGAAAATATTGATGTTTGAAGAAATGTTTGCAAGAAAAGTGAAGAAAGGAAGTGTATATTGTTACTAATCTGAATGTTAGTCCTTTGTCCATAGACTTTGCTCTCATATCCTGCAGTGGGATATAAGAGTTTCCCCACTTGTCGTCGTGTAATTTTGGTTCAATAAATAACTGGGCTGTAAAAACCTGGCCTCAATGTCTCACTACATTCAGCTACAGTATGGAGCTAAAGCTAAAAGGGCAAATGTGGGCGTGACCGTGAGAGGTTCAGTTTTACCGCAGCCTGTACCATATTCAGTGACCTTTGACCTCTGTTTCTGTGCTCTGGCAGGCTGCTTGCAAGGATCTAGAGGAAAAGAAGGGCCCGTTTGAGAACACAGAGCTTAATGTGCCAGAGGGGACACCAGTGCCGTACCCCATGTATCAGGTATTACACACATGCCACATAACCCAAGTACTTATACTTAGTACACTTTTTACTCCATTAATTTTTATCTGACAGCTGTACTTATTAGTTATGTTTACCATTAAGATTTTACATTAAAAAATCACATGATTAAATGCAGATCAAAAACCCTCATTTAAGTGAACTACAGGTCCCTTAAAATAATAATACCCCAAATAATGAATGAGAATTAAAATAATACATAAAAAAATAAGAAATGTGCGAAAAATGTGGAAAATGAAAAATAATACATATACTGATAAATGCATAAATACATTTTGAAATTATTACTTTAACTTGGAAATTGATTTAAAATAAATAAAAAAGAAATGCTAAAATACATTAAAAGTAAAGTAAACTAAGGGAAAATAATACATATTTAAATAAATACATTTAAATGAATACAATCATACAATGAATACATTTAAAACTATTTTTAATTAATAAGAATAAACACAAAAATTGTACGAAGAAAAAAGAATAAATGAGTAAAAGAGAATCTACAAAGTAAATAAATAGGAGAACTAATACAAAGGTAAGTAAACAAAGAAGCTATTTAAATCAATTTGCCACATTTTATCAATTGATTAATGACTACATTTATTTTCTAATATTATTTTTGGTATATTTAATCCCCCATTCATTTTAAATTATGTTTCTCTTCCTCTGTAGTTTCATGTGAAGCACCCAGGTGTCAATAATTTCAGGCTGAGTGGAGAAGGTAAGGAAGACATTAAGATTTCGAAGGACGGTTGGCTGTACCTGGACAAGTCTCTGGACTGGTCTCGAGAAGACCATTACATGATCGGGGTAAGGCAGTCCTCTCTGTTTCTATCAACACAGACATTTATACTCCTGCAATGTCAGAGCCATAAAACAAATATTTTTTACATGCTTTTGTTTCTGTGTACGGCTCTATCCAGGTGGAGGCGCTGGCAGATGATGAAGTTGTGGATGGCCCAGTTTATGTGACAATAAATGTGTTGGATGTCAACAACAACGCTCCTTTTTTCAACCAGAGCGAGTACACAGCTGTGGTCAGAGAAAACAATCCAGCAGGTGTGTATTATAAGAACTTACATGAGAAGAGAAGAAACACCCCTAATGCAGTAGCATAATAGCCTTAGTATATACATACACACTGCAAAAAAGCCAATTTGTATTTTTTGGCCTAAAACAGTGATTTAATTTGGTAAAACTTAGAAATATAAATTACTGACATTTAGGGCAATAATGTAAGTTAGCACAACAAAGGAAGCCAGTTGTCTGCTCAAAAACAAGTTGGTGAGTTGTTGTTACTTATATCTTTAAGTTGGGGTTCAAAACAAGGGACAATAGTTCTGATAACTCTTATTTCTTTGTTGTGAAATTTGGTCATTAGCGAAAGCTAGAGGCTAACTGATGCTAGCGGCTAACTGATGCTAGCGGCTAACTGATGCTAGCGGCGCTGCTTGTTACAGCTACAAGAGTAGCCATTAGCGTATCAATGCTAACTCAAAATTGTGGTCGCAGTATTAGCTGACATTTAATAGCGGCGTTACAATTGTGCCAGAGCAAACTCAAAAACAAAACTTAAAATATTTAGTTTAATTGTCCAACTTAAAATTTTATCGAAGTTTGTTGCCTTGAAATTTTGAGTTCACCCAACTTTTATTTTTTTGCAGTGCAGTTAGTGTGGACGTATGGGTTGTTCACACTGAAAGTAATGAAAACATAAAAATCTATTACAGCCGACAACAGTGTCGCACCCATTTTTAAAACTGATAATACTATGGATGCTAATTTTGGCTAGTGAATAACAGGCTTAAAACAAAATGTACTTTATGGGAAAAAATTAACAGCCAGCTCCTAAAAGTGACTTTTAGGTCAACTGAATGCTGAGCAAGACATATTTAGGTGACCAAAGAGTCTGAAAAAAACAATTTGAAAGGGTCAAACACACAGTGTTCCATGGTGACAAATGTCAGTCACAAGGTAGCAGGCCCTCGAACAAACCCACACTGCAAAAAAAGAAAAGTTGGGTGAACTCAAAATTTCAAGGCAACAAACTTCGATAAAAATAAGTTGGACAATTAAACTTAATATTTTAAGTTTTGTTTTTAAGTTTGCTCAACTCTGAATTTCTCTGGCACGATTGTAACGCCGCTATGAATGTCAGCTAATGTTGTGACCACAATTTTGAGTTAGCATTGATACGCTAATGGCTACTCTTGTAGCTGTAACAAGCAGCGCCACTAGCATCAGTTAGCCGCTAGCATCAGTTAACCGCTAGCATCAGTTAACCGCTAGCATCAGTTAGCCACTAGCATCAGTTAACCGCTAGCATCAGTTAGCCACTAGCATCAGTTAACCGCTAGCATCAGTTAGCCACTAGCATCAGTTAGCCGCTAGCTTTCGCTAATGACCAAATTTCACAACAAAGAAGTAAGAGTTATCAGAACTATTGTCCCTTGTTGTGAACCCCAACTTAAAGATATAAGTAACAACAACTCACCAACTTGTTTTTGAGCAGACAACTGGCTTCCTTTGTTGTGCTAACTTACATTATTGCCCTAAATGTCAGTAATTTATATTTCCAAGTTTTACCAATTTAAATCACTGTTTTAGGCCAAAAAATACAAGTCGGCTTTTTTGCAGTGCAGTTTTATCGTCTATTTTACTCTAACTTTGTCAAAGAGATAAAGTCAACTCAGTGTTCAGTCTGATGAACAGCTCAAGTGAGTTTGTCGTTTCTGCGGAGTGATTTTCACACTAAATAAAGAAAAACAATGGCTGTCTCCTAAAAAGCCCACAAACTGGCGTGCTTTCAGATGTGTTTGGCAGTAAAATAGAACAGCCATTGTGTAGTTAATAGGCTGAAGCATCTCAAAGCACCATTGTGGTTCTCTAAGACTACCTCTAGTGTGTGAAACTGATCAATGGCTGCAGGTTTTGTTCCAACCAAGCAAGTCTTTACTCAGTTGATTTGTTGACACAACTGTAAAATATACCTGTCATGCATAGGTAAAGGGGTATTTGAAGTTATTTTAGCTGTATTTAGATAAAGATAGACATGTAAGAGGAGAGATAGTGGAAGACATGCAGCAAAGAACTTGGGCATTGTACTGCTGAGCTACTGTGATGCCCTGCTAAGCAATATTTCTGTATGTTCATGGACATACAGTAATTCTGTTTTAAAATTCTCTGTTTATCATCTCACTGTGGTAAGACTCTAACATCATCTGTGTATGTTCTTCCAGGCGTCCCATTTGCCCGTGTGTTTGCATCGGATCAGGATGACCCACAGACTCCCAACGCTCATCTGAGCTACAGCCTGGTGAGCCAGATCCCCAACAAAAACCACCAACTGCTCTTCCAGATCGACCCAAACACTGGAGAGGTCTCCACCACAGCAGCAGGTAATAAAGCGCAGACATGACCCCAGACGTCGGCGTACAGAACTAGGTGCACCGTTGGTGGGAAAATCTATAATCTGTCCATCTCTGCCTCTAATCTGGCAGTATAGTGCCGCTGTAAAACCAGATTACACAGCTCATCTCATGTGCTCAAGATTAACGCTGATAGAAGGCAGATTGCCTAAATGTGTCGCGTGATGCTGATCACTGATTACTTTGAGCAAGATGTGAAAGAGTGTTTGAAGATTCATGTCTGTGAGCAGCTGGCATCTTACTGAACTATATTTGATCTGTGTGGGTTCTTTAACAGGGCAAGAAATGCTTAAAGCCAGAGAGGGCATCCAGTATGGCAGAGGAGAAGATCGGAGCATCGAAGCTCTGAGGACAAAGTTTGACGACTACTGTCCAGTCCAGAAGATCCCCTATGAAGACAACCCCTTCTTTACTTGTGTGGAGAGAGCAGGTTAGTCTGCTGCAGAATTAGAAAAAATATCATCATAATAACATTATAAAATCTCATGAAAGGTTGGGAATTTGTGATGTGTTCTGTGGCACACAACTGCATACACATACTTTGTTTATTTGGACACAAGTGTTTCTGAAATCTTAAAGTTCTAAATGATCCCAGAAGAGCGATTTGTGGTGTGTGAAAGCTAGAGCGTGTGACAGTGTCAGCTGCTGTCAATGTAGATAAACACAGACTGTAATGAAGAAGCGACTGTCAGCGATTAGCGCTGGTGCTGTGATTTATTGGGTGTTGAGTTGATGAGTTCAGCTGGGGATAGAGCGGTTAAGCCACCACCAATTACTAAAACTGGATCCATATGAGTCAGCTTTCCAGAATCCGAAATTGTGATTTTCAACCCTCCAAACCTTTTCCTTTGGCTCTAATTGCAACTTTTATCTTCCTCTGTGGTGTCAGAAATGAGGCGGAGGAATGTGAACCCCCTGGAGGACCCAGACTACACCCTGTCTGTTCGCGTCCAGGACCTGGGAGGAGCTTCAGAGACCGCGCTGAGTGGAAACGCCAGAGTGCACATTGTTGTGCAGCAAAACCTGTGGGTCAACCCTGGACCTATTACTATTAAAGAGCACTTAAAGGAATCTTACCCTCATGTCATCGCAAAGGTGGGTTGGGGAGCAAACTCTGCACAAATCTCACAAATGCAGACACAACATACATCATGTCTGTATGTTCTGGTCCTGTGCTAAGCTTCAAGAATTTTGGTCTCTCATTTTTCAAACAATCTCAGAATGCCTGAACAAAACTACTGACCCATGCCGACTTAAATGGAAAGATCCATACCCACAACTATATCAACTGGATTTACTGTACTTCCTTCAAAGATCACTGTTGGATTTAGGGGGAGCTATTAGCAGAATTAGAATACAATATACACTACTGGTCAAAAGTTTTAGAACACACCAACTTTTCCAGAATTTAATTGAAAATGATGCAGATTAATGTCTCAGTGTACTCTGAAATTAATGCACATTTGCAATATTTAAAATTCTTGATTGAGCATGATAGTGTTTTGAAAGTAAAAAAAAGATTCAAAATGACAAAAAAAGACACAAAATGACAAAAAAAGACATGATAGTGTTTTGAAAGTTAAAAAAAGATTCAAAATCACATTTTATGTTGGACTAAAGGACTAAAAAAAGACACAAAATGACCAAAAAAAGACACAAAATGACAAAAAAAGACACAAAATGACTTACAAAGACATGAAAAGAATTCAAAAATGGACAAAATATCCCAAGACTCCATAGAGTTAAGTTGTTAACCCATTTCTTGTTCCCTGAAAAAGGCCTACTTGCATAATTCTGAAATGTACATTATTTTTCAGTTTTGGTTAAGCTTACCTTTTTTTATTTACCTCTGGCAGTTCACCACTTACCTTTGTACCCTTTCAAGCTGTTCATTTGACTTGAACTGCTTGAATTTCAATAAAAAACTGGAAAAATTGGGGTGTTCTAAAACTTTTGACCGGTAGTGTATTTATTTTCATTAGTACAGAATCATCTGAAACTAAGAATTGTGTTTTCGTTAGCTTAAAATGAGCGCTTCATATCCACATTAATATCAGCTTCTCTTCCATGGAGTCTGCCAGCGTCATGCTTCTACAGTAGCCCAGGACGGACAAACTAGAGGGGGCCTTCTGCGCTTTATCTTTTCCTGAAGGCCACCATAGTTCTCTCCGACACACTCCGAAAGGAAAAGTTTAGCTGAGCGGTACTCAGTTGGTTGCAATCTGCATCCTCACCACTAGATGTCACAAAATCGCACATACTGAACCTTTACAATTAAATACTCATTACATTACATTACATGTCATTTAGCAGACGCTTTTGTACAAAGCGACTTACAATAAGTGCATTCAACCTGAAGGTATTAGACATAGACCACAGGAATCAAGTAAGTACATAACTTTAAGAGCTAACTGTCATCGCTACAGGAGTGCTATATGTTAAAGAAGAAAAGAAGAGAAAAACCATAAATATAGCAGAGAACCACAGCAAAACAGAAAACAAAACTAAAGAAAGTACTATACCATAAACCAGAAGCCAGGTAGTCCTCTAAATTGAAAGCACTTACTTCATTAAAGTAAAAAAAACAACAAAAAAACAACTTTTAATAACTTAGAATCCCTTATAGCTTAATTCCTCATGCTCGCTTAATACAGCTCTCTCTACACTGCATTTATTTATTTATTTTTTTTGCAAATATATATCCTATAGCCCACTATTTTCTTATGTCCTATTTATTTATTTAGATTTTTTTTAAATACTATTGTATATTTGGTTTAATCATCACTATTTTCTGTTCTTGTTCTTGTCTTGCTGTCAGTATTGTACCACATGTTTAAAAATCACAATAAAAAAAGCATGCTCACTTAACCTACTCTAAGTAAATTACCTTCCTACTCTGGCCTCTTTCTGGTTCCAGGTCCAGTCTAATGAGCCCAACGCCCACTACAGCTTAGTGCAGAAAGAACGAGAGCTGAAGTTCCCCTTCCAGATCACAGAAGATGGACAAATACTTCTGACAGAGGAGCTGGACAGAGAAGACAGGGACATGGTACACAATATATGCTTAGTTTGCTCAATAAATCTTATTCCTACAATGAAATAAAACTGGCGTGGATGGTTCTTGACCCTGTGTTGGACCGTTTCAGTACATCCTGGTGGTGCTCGCAGTAGATGAAAACAACAAAGAGGTGGACCCACCCATGGAGATCCAAGTCCTGGTGGAGGATGTGAACGACAACGCACCAGTGTGTGCAAGTGAGGAGAGTGTGTTTGAGGTGCAGGAGGACGAGCCTGCAGGTAAGATGTGTGTGCGTGATTACTATACAATAACTCATTCAGTGTGTTACATGTGTTTCAAGGTTAAGTATTCAACCAAAGTATTTCTTAAACTTGTATTCTTGTGCTTTCACTTTTACCTCACCATTGCTTCTTCTGTTTTCTGTTTCTAAATCTCTATTTATCAAAGTTTTACACTTAAGATTGCTCTAAAGAATCAAATTAAAGTGGAAAAAATGTATTCAGTGAGGCATTCTTATAAGTTAAAAATAATCCTGTGCAGAAATAGCTTCTCTTAAAGTCTGTAAAAAAACTACATCAAAATAAACCAAAAGAAAAAGTAGTTATCAGGCAGAATGGCCCATTTGGGACTAATATATACTTATGGTTTTTATAACTATTGATGCATGGACAATTGTGTAAGAATTATCTTAATACAGCAGCTAATATGAATGTGGCTGATTGTAACTACATAATACAGAGTATGCAGAGTATCTTAGTTTTTAAGATACACATCATTTATTAGTTGATCGTATTTTGGATTCATAATTCCAATGTGCAAAGTAAGCCTTACAAGTAACAAAACCGAATGATAATTTTAGTGGAATAATACAATTTAAATATTTGCCCTTTAAAATGAAGTGGAGTCAAGTATAAAGTAGCATAAACTGAAAAAATAAAGTAAGAAGCAAGTCAAAATTGTAATTAAACCTATGGTGTGGTGCTTTCTTGAATGTAAAGGATGTTAATGTATGTAGAAATCCAGCCCTCCAGCTTAAAGTTCAGTAAATGTACCTTCCACTGTTGTGACTCACTGGTGACTGGCTTCTACTTGAAGTGTAAAAGGAACCTTCAGCTCTCCAGTGATCACATTTATACACGTGTTCTTCAATAACAGGGCATTGAATGAAGCTCATACAAAAAGCCAATTCTTCTGCAGCAGCAAAGAAATTCTGCTGCTGTTATACATCCGAGAAAGTCCAAGGCCACGTTGACAGGTGCAGCTGGTGAAGGATGCATGGAAAGTGACAACACGCTCCTCTATCCTCCACCCCCGCCTCCCTCCGCTCTGCTAACTCCTGATATGTTTGCCTCCTTTTTCACCGAAAAAGTTGCTGCCATCAGTAACCAGTTCTCTAAGCCTGACCAGCCACAGCTGCTGCTACCACCCAACCAGGCTTCTCTCACCTCTCTACATCCTCGGCCCGAGGAGGAAGTTCTGAAACTTCTGCTGGATTCGCGACCAACCACCTGTACACTGGATCCGATACCATCCGATCTCCGTCAAACCATCTCCTCGGCTGTAAATACCTCAATCACACACATCATCAACTCCTCACTTACAGCTGGTGTGTTTCACACCACCTTCAAACAGGCCCAGGTGACTCCACTGATCAAAAAAACATCACTGGACCGACACAAGTGAGCAACTACAGACCTGTCTCACTCCTACCATTCCTGTCAACAAACACTGGAGCGCACAGTCTTAAACCAAGTCTCCAGGTTCCTTTCCGAGAACAACCTGTACGATCCAAATCAGTCTGGCTTCAAACAGGGTCACTCTACTGAGACTGATCCTGTCTGTAACAACATCACTGCGTCTGGCTCAAGCAGCTGGTCATTCATCAGTTCTTTTATTGCTGGATCTCTCTGCAGCCTTCGACACGGTTAACCACCAGATCCTCCTCTCTTCACTCGCAGAACTTGGTACCTCAGGTTCTGTCCTCCGATGGTTCGCGTCCTACCTATCAGGGGGATCTTTTCGAGTATCTTGGAAGGGAGAAGTGTCCAAACTACAAAATCTTTCCACTGGGGTGCCTCAAGGAGCAGTGCTTGGTCCCCTTCTCTTCTCAATTTACACCACCTCACTTGGCACAATCATCCACAATCATGGCTTCTCATACCGTTGTTATGCCGATGATACCCAGCTGTTCTTTTCCTTCTCACCAAACAACCCCACAGTCTCACCCCGCATCTCTGCTTTTTAGCACTAATGGACTCCAACTTAACCCAAGCGGCACTTACTCTTGCTATGTTTCTTGACTTCATCCTTGCTTGTGTTGTATTACTCTTATTTGTACATCGCTTTGGATAAAAGCGTCTGCTAAATGACATTGTAGAGTTGTAGAATTGTAGACTGCAAACAAAATCAGATCTCCCTTAATTCTTGTTGTTGCCTATCAAATATAGGCTAAAAATAGGCTTTCATAAGGCTTTAGTAAATTGATATGCCAAAATAAAATCAAACAGGCTTCAATATAGATTACTTTACATAGACTTATATTTCAGTCCAATACACATGGGAAAATATTTAAAAAAAAAGGAAGTTACATGTCCTGTTTCACTTTAAATATGTCATATAATACTGTTTATCGTACATGATCCTACGGTTATTAATCCCAATTTTCCCCCCAAATACCTCCATTATTGGTGATTAGATTAGATTGGATTAGATTTTTATTTGTCATTGCACAGAAATACAACGAAATTCAATGCACTCAGGTACTGGACTCATAAAAAAAGCATAATAAATAATAAATAACAAGATACATTCTTATCATCTCATCTCAATAAATACTAAATAGAAAAGATACATTCTCATTCTCTCAGCACTTAGTATATTCATGTCATTATGTTATTATTCTTGTTTCTCTAAAACATTTCCTCTGTATCCAAACATTAATGTAATAAAATGTTTAAAAAAAACCCAGAATGACTGGGAAGGTCCTCTTTTAAAGTCACAATTGTGGTTTCAGGCAGCCTGATTGGACAGCTGATGGCCCATGATGACGATGAAGAAGGGACACTGAACGCTGCGCTGACCTACGCCATCGAGTCCCTGAATCCACCGTCCGCTGCCAGCGCCTTCTCCATCGACGCTGCTTCTGGAAGAATCCAGGCGTTGCGCTCGCTGCAGAGAAAAGACCAGCAGATGTATAACCTCAACATCAGAGTCAGCGACCCAGGTAACATAGTCTAGACGGATTTCAGAAAAAAGGCCTCCTATAAGAAGTGAGGAGCATTTATGGGTACAAGTCGGGAACCGGCCTACCTTACATATTTCAAGGGTGCTGAGTCCAAAAAAAATGGTTCCCAAGCGAAATTTTGAGTTTTTGACCTTCTAATTTGTATCAAATGGCCACCAAATTGCCCATCTTGCTCAGTCATTGGACCATTTCCCCTTAGTTTTTTTGTAAGTAGGCAATCAAAGATGAGGAAATTAAGTTTCTAGATCTATAGTCTAGGGTCAGAGCAAGGATATAGTGGAGGCTCAGTGTCTTTTTTATGTATATTTATATATATATGCAAAATACCAACTGGAACATTTAAAAGTGATTAATTGAATATTTATGTCGGCCTTAAAAAATGACACAAATAATGCTTAATTTCACCTTAAAAGTTGGTATTTTGCATATATATAAATATACATAAAAAAGGCACTGAGCCTCCACTATATCCTTGCTCTGACCCTAGACTATAGATCCAGAAACTTAATTTCCTCATCTTTGATTGCCTACTTACAAAAAATGGTCCAACAACTGAGCAAGATGGGCAATTTGGCCGCCATTTTGATATGCAAATGAGAAGGTCAAAAACTCAAAATTTCGCTTGGGAACCATTTTTTTTTTATTCAGCACCCTTGAAATAAGTAAAGTAGGCCGGTTCCTGACTTGTACCCATAAATGCTCCTCACTTTCACTTTTTGGACAATTCCGTCTAGACTAACACACACACGGCTTGATTCAACACACCTGTAAATAGAGGTGAGTCAGTTTTAACTCTCAGTATTTTTTGTGTCACAGCTTTCAGCACAGTGTGTAAGGTCCTCGTCAAGGTCATTGACATCAACAACGAGATGCCTCTGTTCGAGAAGAAAGACGTAAGTATGTGACCCACTTCTTGACTTTTATTTCTGGTGATGTTTGGCTGATGTTCTTCATGTTTCTGTGCAGTATGGTAGTCAGACTCTGGCAGAGGACACTCCTGTGGGACACACAGTGCTCACCATCAGAGCAACAGACGCTGATGACCCAGACAGCGGCAGCTCTCTTATCGAGTTCCACATCACTGGCGGCAATGATGATGGACTTTTTGCTGTGGATACCGAAGGCAAAGGGGTTGGCCACGTGTTCGTAGCTAAGGTACGTAAGCTACGTTCTCTATATCTCCCACACAAACTCAGACACAGATTTAACCCTTAATAGGGCACTCATTGAAATACTTGCAAATTCCAAATTTCAACCCTAGAGAATATTGGAGGATATTACATACAGCCAGAATGTGTAAAAAAACATCTGAAAATATTATTTTGGGAAAAAAGTTTACGAGATTAAAGTGGCAAATCTATGAGAAAAAAATGTGCGGATTTATGAGATTTAAAGTGGTGAATCTGCGAGAAAAAATTTGCTTTTTTCCCCACTTTTTTCTCGTAAAACTGCGACTTTTTTCGCACAGATTTGCCACTTTAAATCTCTTAAATTTGCAACTTTTTTCTCAAAATATTACCTGAAGTTACCAAACATAGTTCTTTGCCCGATAAAGGGTTAATATATCACACGACTTTGATCTTTAACTGTCACTGGAACATTTGAGGTCCCTTATACTGTAACTAAAAAAGTTTACTATTCACTGTGATTATGTGATATCCTTTTATATATAGGGTGAAACTAATGATTATTTCATCATTTTATGGACTTATGTGTAATAAAAACAATAATGGTTTAGTCTAAAATTGTTAGAAAATAATGTCAGTCCAATGTTTTATCTTCAATAATGTCATTTTGTTCGATGAACTGTCCGAACCCCAAAGATGTACAATTTATAACGATATAAAACAGAAAAGCTGCAAATCCTCACATTAGAGAAGCAAATGCTTTGCATGTTTCGCTAACAATCAATATATCACACAAATATAGGAAATGAAACATTTTTTATTTTGTCAATTTCTTTGTGAAAAGCATGTGTATTGAGTGTAAGCTGATTAAGCTGCTGGCTCTGAATTCTCACTATTTGTGTTTTGAAATAAGAAGGCAGAGTAATCTTGATTTAGCATACACATTTAGAGCTTTACGGACATGTATATGTATCTGTGTGTGTGTATAGGTCAAGGTCAAGGTCACGTTTATTTCTAGAGCACCTTTATACAACCAAGGTTGACCAAAGTGCTTTACATAACTGAATAACAACAACAACAAAATCCAATCCAAGATACATAATGAATAACAATAAACTCACAAATAAAAATAAAAGACAATTTGATCTAATAATATATTACAAGAGATGTGCAATACAACATACAGAAACAACTTTCTTCTTTCTTTTGTATAGATATATGTATGTATATATTTATTTACTTATTTTTTCATTTATTTATTTTGTGGTTATAAAGCCCCCCCCCCCCCCCCCCTTTTTTTTCTCTCTCTCTCTCTTTCTTTTCCCAGTTATTTATTTATTTATTATTATTTTTTATCATAATTATTGCTATCATTATTGTTATTCTTTTTCTTGTATGTGCCTTCTTGTTCTATGTTGTTCACCGTTTGTAAATTAACAAAATGTGCAGTAAAAAAAAAAAAAAAGAAGTCAGAGTATATTGCTGCTGAAAGATATGTGACAGAAAACAACATATTCTTTGCCTTCTTTTATTCCTTTTTTTTAATTCAACCTGCTTCTCTCCTAACAGCCTCTGGACTTTGAGTCCTCTCCCGCCTACAAGCTCCAGATTGATGCTCGTAACCCGGAGCCGCTGATGAAGGGTCTGGAGTACGGCAGCGACTCCACGGTCTTCATCTCCGTGTCTCTCAGTGACGTGGACGAGGCTCCAGAGTTCAGCCTGGACATCCTGGATGTGACCGTGCCTGAAAACACCACCAAGGGATCAGTGCTGCTTACTGTGGAGGCGAAGGATCCAGAGGGCAAAGAGATCAGGTAAACAAACACAGAAACTAGAAGGGCACCACTGCCAGTAACTCCCAATGTTAACAACATTAAAAAATAATGTATGTATCTGCCAAAGGATTCGGTTCGGCTCCAAACTTTTATGGGTTCCTCTCTGGCCCACACTACACCATTCATGAAAAACTGGTGATGTAGCTGTTTTAATATATATATATATATATATATATATATATACACTACTGGTCAAAAGTTTTAGAACACACCAACTTTTCCAGAATTTAATTGAAAATTATGCAGTTTAATGTCTCAGTGTACTCAGTGTACTGAAATTAATGCACATTTGCAACATTTAAAATTTTTTATTGAGCATGATAGTGTTTTGAAAGTTAAAAAAAAGATTCAAAATCACATTTTATGTTGGACTAAAGGACTAAAAAAGACACAAAATGACAAAAAAAGACACGAAAAGACACAAAATTACTAAAAAAAGACACAAAATGACCAAAAAGACACAAAATGACTTACAAAGACATGAAAAGAATTAAAAAATGGACAAAATAGCCCGAGACGCCATAGAGTTAAGTAATTAACCCATTTCTTGTTCCCTGAAAAAGGCCTACTTGTATAATTCTGAAATGTACATTATTTTCCAGTTTTGGTTAAGCTTACCTTTTTTTATTTACCTCTGGCAGTTCACCACTTACCTTTGTACCCTTTCAAGCTGTTCATTTGACTTGAACTGCTTGAATTTCAATAAAAAACTGGAAAAATTGGGGTGTTCTAAAACTTTTGACCGATAGTGTGTGTGTATATATATATATATATATATATATATATATATATATGTATGTATGTATGTATAGACATGGAAAAATTAATTAGGCCATTGTTTTCTTCAATTTATTGTTAATTTTAATGCCTGGTACAACTAAAGGTACATTTCTATATAAATACATCTAAAATGTATTGTTTGATGATTTCTTTTTCTTTTTGCATAGTTACTACTAACAGCTCCAAGCTGTTTTTTCCCAAATACAGACTTCAAACATCATCTCAGTAACCTGTGGGAGACGACATTTACACTATGTCCATGTTCTTCATCAGTTTACGAGCTTTAACAAGATGTTCTGTACGATAAAAGACTGAACACACACTCACATAGCTTTCATATGTCAGGAGCTGTTCCAGTAAATCAGCAGGGACTTCTTACTGCCTGCTAGTTTGAGGTTTTATCTGTCACATGTAGCCAAACTGGACTATGGATTTGTTTTTGCCACCATTATTCCCTCGGGCCCACTCAGTTCAGAGCCTGGTGTGTAATTGCTGCTGTGTGTTTGTGTGTAGTTTCAAGTTGGAGGGTGACACTCAGGGCTGGCTGGAGATCAATGCCGCCACAGGAGAGATCAAGACCAAAGACAAGCTGGACAGAGAAGCTCTGGAGGCCTTCGAAGTCACCGTCACTGCATTTGAGAAGGGTGAGATAATTAACTTATGTTACCGCTTATTTTAGTGGGGTTGTTGGGTCATTTTTATTAAAGGCCACACAATTTTAACTTGCTTATGTTTCATAATAATTAATAATAATAATACAGTAAAAGCATTAAATTATATAGTTCCTATTTGTTTACACTACCGGTCAAAAGTTTTAGAACACACCAACTTTTCCAGAATTTAATTGAAAATGATGCAGTTTAATGTCTCAGTGTACTCTGAAATGAATGCACATTTGCAACATTTAAAATTCTTTATTGAGCATGATAGTGTTTTGAAAGTAAAAAAAAGATTCAAAATCACATTTTATGTTGGACTAAAGGACTAAAAAAAGACACAAAATGACCAAAAAAAGACACAAAATGACAAAAAAGACACCAAAAGACACAAAATTACTAAAAAAAAGACACAAAATGACCAAAAAAAGACACAAAATTACTTACAAAGACATGAAAAGAATTAAAAAATGGACAAAATAGCCCAAGACTCCATAATGTTAAGTTGTTAACCCACTTCCTGTTCCCTGAAAAAAGGCCTACTTATATAATTCTGAAATGTACGTTATATTTTACCTTTTTTTTATTTACCTCTGGCCGTTCACCACTTACCTTTGTACCCTTTCAAGCTGTTCATTTGACTTGAACTGCTTGATTGTCAATAAAAAACTGGAAAAATTGGGGTGTTCTAAAACTTTTGACCGGTAGTGTATGTTGTGAAAACATAAACATATTCATCATGACCTTTAAAACCCAACCATTGTTTGCTGTTATTCAAGAAAAGTTGATTTCCGTCCACAGAGAACCCAGAAAAGTCCTCCGAGCGCGTCGTGTCTGTGAGGCTGCTGGATGTGAACGACAATATCCCCAAACTGACGGAGACCCAGGCCTTCATCTGTGTTAAGAAATCTCAACCGGTCATCATCAAGGCCCAAGACGCAGACAGCGCCCCCTTCTCCGAGCCTTTCACCTTCGGTTTCGCCCACGGCAAGAAATCTCAAAACTGGGAACTGAAAAACATCGACGGTACGCTGACAAACTGTACACTGCAAAAAAAAAGCCAACTTGTATTTTTTGGCCTAAAACAGTGATTTAATTTGGTAAAACTTGGAAATATAAATTATTGACATTTAGGGCAATAATGTAAGTTAGCACAACAAAGGAAGCCAGTTGTCTGCTCAAAAACAAGTTGGTGAGTTGTTGTTACTTATATCTTTAAGTTGGGGTTCACAACAAGGGACAATAGTTCTGATAACTCTTATTTCTTTGCTGTGAAATTCGGTCATTAGCGAAAGCTAGCGGCTAACTGATGCTAGCGGCTAACTGATGCTAGCGGCTGACTGATGCTAGCGGTGCTGCTTGTTACAGCTACAAGAGTAGCCATTAGCGTATCAATGCTAACTCAAAATTGTGGTCACAACATTAGCTGACATTTCATAGTGGCTTTACAATCGTGCCAGAGAAATTCAGAGTTGAGCAAACTTAAAAACAAAACTTAAAATATTTAGTTTAATTGTCCAACTTGAAATTTTATCGAAGTTTGTTGCCTTGAAATTTTGAGTTCACCCAACTTTCCTTTTTTTGCAGTGTAGGGAGGAGACGAATCAGAACTTGATGTAAAACTGAGAGATTTAGATGACATTCCTCTTGTTTCCTTCCGTGTGTCATGCAGGTACATCAGCTACACTGACCCTGAAGAAAAAACCAACTGAAGATAAAACCTTTGCGATCCCCATCAACATCAAAGACAGTGCAGGGATGGGAGTCACACAGCTGTTTGAGGGTGAGTTCATTATTATAAGAGTTAAAAACTACAACACTGCTGCAATGATTAGTCGAATACTCCATTAGTTTATCAAAAGAAAAATAATATCCAACTACTATGATAACTGATTCATCTTTTAAGTCATTTTTCATGCTGGAAATGCTGTTTTGTGTCACTCAGATATGAAGATTAACTGCTTTTCCTGTTTTTTAACATATCAAACTAATTCAATATTCATGGTGCATTGTGCGATACTTTGAGTCCACTATATAGGCTTTATTCTCACTATACAGTCATGGAAAAAATGATTAGACCACCCTTGTTTTCTCTAATTTCTTGTTTATTTAATGCATGGTACAACTAAAGGTACATTTATTTGGACAAATATAGTGATAATAAAAGTAGCTCATAAGAGTTTAATTTAAGAGCTGATATCTAGACATTTTCCATGGTTTTCTGGATAATGACCAAAATCATTATCCAGAAAACCATGGTAAATGGCTAGATACCTTTAGTTGTACCAGGCATTAAAATGAACAAGAAATTGAAGAAAACAATGGTCTAATATTTTTTTCCATGACTGTACATTTAGACAGCACTAGCAAATGGCAAACTCTAAATAAAGTAGACTATAGAGTGGGCAGTGAGTGGTTTTTGGAGGCAGGTTAGACAAAAAACAAGGAGTGAAATACAAATACAAAAGTGAATATGTCATAAAAAGTATACTTTTCCATACTGTGGCAGGTAACACAGTATTTCAAGAACTGAGATAAGAGATTGGTTGTTGATGATGAACCAACTCATTGTTGTTTTGTATCTTTTCATTTATTTTGTTCACAATAAAGATTGCAGAGATTAACCTCACCCTTTAAAATCAAATCATGACTCTATTATAAATGTTTGATGACACACCTGTTTCTCTCTGCTCTCTGTTCCAGTGAGAGTGTGTAACTGCACAGAGTTGGGCTACTGCTTCATGCCACCAGCTGAACGTAGCTTCAACTGGGGAATGGGACCCACCATCGGGATCCTGGCTGGCACTCTGGGATTCTGCAGTAAGTCTGACGAACTCACACGTGAACCAGCATCCTTTATACCAGGGGTGTCAAACTCTGGCCCGTGGGCCAAATTTGGCCTGCAGTGTAATTTTATTTGGCCCGCGAGGCAATACCAAATTATTATCTTATTATTGTACTATAAAAGCTGACCCGCCGGTATTATACGGCGCATTTACCGCTAATACAGGACAGGACCCAGAAACGCTCCTCTGTGACAGTCGTCATAGCAACCTCAAGCTAGAGCTGTCTCCCAGCTACCCCTTCCCAAAAATGCGAAAAAGAAAGGCAAAATTTATTAACCTGTTGAAAGTTTAATTTTTGTTTATTTTTATATTTAAATCAGAAGGATGCAAATAGAAAAGAAGCATACGTTTTTTATTTATTTTTTATTTAATAAATTAATGACATTGATGTGTTTTTTATTTGAAATTTGATTTTGCATGTCTGCACTATTTAGTTATATATTGTATGTTTATAAGTGTTGCTGGTTTCATATTTAAAGTTAAAGCAAAACATGTTTGGTATATATTAAAAGGTTTATTTGTTCAATGTTGGCCCGTGATTTTATTCAAGTTTTAAATTTTGACCCATTGTGTATTTGAGTTTGACACCCCTGCTTTAAACTGTACTGTCTGGGGTTTTGTGTTGGTTCCTGGCTGTAATTTACTCTTCTTTTTTTTTTTTTTTTTGCAGTTATTGTCTTCGCCATAGTGATCAAACGTGTAAGTAAGAGTGACAAGAAGAAAAACCAGAATGGAGAGGAAGACAGGAACTCCATTATGTAGAGACTATACACACACACATGCAAATATTTGTACTTTTATACTTTAGTGGCACATCTACATGCCTAACCTGAACATAATTCTAACCTCAAACCAAGCTGTACACCTTATTCTATGTTGATGGTTCCTTTTTTTACATCTTCCCACAGACAATAGATGGAAATTATACCTGTAGGTTTTTTTTCTCTTGATGAAGGAGCATTTTCCTTTCCAAATAAACTAATAAAACAAAATTAACGAATAAATAAATCCTCATCAGCACAACCGCAGAACTGAGGACTGGATTTTCCAACACTGTCCGCTCTCTCAGTACACACACACACACACACACTAGGGGTGGAACGGTTCACAAAATCCACGGTTCGGTTCAGTTCACGGTTTTATGGTAACGGTTTTCGGTTCAGTTCGGTATACGTTGATTGTTAGGAAAATCAATTGTGTCTGGTATAGTCATGTTAAAACTGAAAGAATGAAGCAGTCTAACATTTGATACATCATTGTGAGAGAAGCGACATTGCTAGTTCCAACATGTGCTTCATTTACTTGGCAAACAGAGATATCTTTAACAAAGAAGCATAGGCTCTATCAACACTTGACTGAGGTCCTTTTGTTTGAAATTAACTCAAAAATAATGTTGACATGTATCAATTGCCTGATTATCAGTACTTCATGGAAAACTTAGTTTTTTCCTCTTGAACTTAAAAGTGCAGTGCTTGAAATACAAATCAAATAATTAAGGCTGGATTTCTTATCAAACTTAAGTGTCACTGTGCTATCTAAAATAACAAAATAAATCATCCAGTAAACAATCATCAATATAAAATGTAGCTTAAATCAAACTAACACATACTGCACTGCAACTTCCATTCTGTCAGTGCTTCAGAGATGCTCGCTAGTATGGCTCTCATAAAGGGGGCGTGTCTGTAAAACGGAGCTTTTCATCTGCCATTCTGAGGTAATGTAATGGGCAGTCACAGTCAGGAAACTTTCAGTAGCCCTAGAGGTCCATCCATCAGTAGTTAGCGCTACAGAGGCTGTGTCAGACAACAATTCCTTGTCGGGTCTCTTCATAAAGTGCGGTAATTACCGTGTTGCTGAAGTGTTTGCAGGAGGGGGTTTTATATCATGGCTCCAGTGCTTTAATAATAGAACGGAATAGTGTTGCCGTTAGTGTAAACAACACGTGTTGCACAATGCTTGCACACTGTCGCACTTTTGTCAACTTTCTTACCGCCGTCATCGTAGGTCACTCTAAATGCAAAGTGGTCCCATACAGCAGACCTATAGAGTGCTGCTGGCGCATCTTCTAACTCTGGCTCTTTCCCACTCACCATACCCACACATTTCTCCACAACAACTGACCCACTACTTTTTCTATCTGCTACACCCGGCTACACTGCTTCGCTTGTTGTTGTTTACTACTGGTGGTTGGCTTTAGGCGCAGTAGCGCCACCTTTTGCTCTGGAGTGTACACGCTTCGCCCCTAATGAGAAAAATGAGCAGTGCATGAACCGAACGCAACACACGCAAATTGAACCGAGACAGTCGAACCGAACAATTCTGACGGTTTTCATGAACCGTTCCATCCCTAACACACACACACACACACACACACACACACACACACACACACACACACACACACACACATATTCACATAAGATTATTTTTATTTTATTAAGAGAGTTGATTATTAAGTGCTGTGCATACTTAATTACTGTCAGGTTGCTAAATGCATGATAATCAGGCATTTATACAGCTTGTTAACATATTTTATTTGAGCTTCCCTCCCGGACTCCGGTTGCTTCATTAGCAGCTAAATCATCTCACATATTTTAATTAGTTTCTGGCCCAGAGCTCGTGTTGCTTGAATGTGATGACTGACTGAATACTGTAGGGCTGCAAGTTACGATGACTGTCATTGTCGATTAAAATGTTCTTGATTGATCAAAAGTTTCAGAAAATGGTAAAAAAAAAAAAAAAGTTGATAATTGTTTATTGAAGCAGAGGATTTTACTTATTTTTAAGTTAAATAGAAACAGTTACTTAACTAATTAATCTTTGCAGCTCTTGAATATTTTTGTTTAAGCTGGAAATGTCTTGGACGAAACATCTTAAACCCAGAGCGTCACTCCCTGTAATGATCATCTACAAATGTGTTTTGTAATGAGCTGCTCTGTTTCCCAATAAACAAAGAAACTGGGAGTCACTTTCACATCATCGTGTCCGCCTGTGTGGGTGCGTGTGCAGCACATGTGTTCATGTCAGAGCAGCCGCGTGGTGCAGCAGGTGATCGGTGACAAAGGCATCCACACATCAGCACAAACTACTTCCTCTCTGCTCAAATTTCTGAGTAACATGTACTCACAGTCGGTACTGCTGCATCCGATTATTTCTTCCCTCATCTCTGCCAGTCTGTCGTTGAGCTGTCGAGGCCACAGTGCTGCAGAGAGTGATGCTCTGACTCACCTCTGAGACAGTGGGAGACTTCTGAAGACTGTTATTGGGGCCAAAATGATGAATGGGCATGATGGATGGCTCTTAGGCAGCACAATGAGGCTGCAACACACACAAAAACACACACAAAAACACACTCACACAACATGTAAGAGTTGTGTGGGAGTGCCACATGTGCTGCCACGACATGCATCTTTCCAATCCATGTGCCACATTTGTTTGTTTGTGTGTGTGTTCTTGTATTTCCTAAATAGTGAGGACCGGAAGGCGTTTTTAACCAACAAAGTGAGGACATTTTTGCAAAGTGAGGACATTTCGGCCGGTCCTCACTTCTTTAAAGGCTTTTTTTTTTAGAGATTTAAGACTTTGTTTTAGGGTTCGGGTTACAAAAAAATGATAATTATCTGACACTGTATTTTGTGGTTACAAAACTAACTAAAATTATAGTGAAAATGTCCTTCGTTTTCATCTTTGTCAACGTTTTTCATACATAATCAAGATGGATAAGACAAAGGAAATGAAGGCAAAATTTACTGTGACCTCTTTTAATCTCCCACCCAACAAATACCCCATTACAAAAAACTAAACTAATAAAAACAAAACTAAAACTAAAGCATTTCAAAAACTAAAAACTAAATTAAAACTTACTGAATTTGAAAACAAAAATTCACAACGAAATTAAAACTAAAACTAATGAAAAATCCAAAACTATTATAACTTTGGTAGGGAATTCACTGTTCCAATGAGGGTCCTCACAAAGATAGAAGTACAAGAATGTGTGTGTGTGTGTGTGATGAGTCATCAAGCGGCCTTCTGCAGCTTCCAAAGGTCCCACACACACACACACACACAATAGTGTCAGAGGAGTGGACCGAGCTGCGGCCTCGTAATGACAAACTCAACATGGAGCCTCTCTAGTGTTTATGCCTGCTCTCTCTCCACGCCTGTATCCCGGCAACACTTTCCACAACAACACACACACACATGCTGAAAGTTTGAAGGACAGAAGAGAAGAGGTGGGAGGAAAGACAGGGAGAGTAAACTGTGTGATGGATATCAGTCCTTACCATCACACAGTCACACACGTTTGTTGTTGTCCTAGATTTGCTTGAGGAACCATTTCATCCTAATAAAGACATACTAAGAGAATATGTTTTACCATCACAATCAACAACTTATTTTATCCCTGTCTATATTCTGATGGTATTTACAAGTGGTGGAAGAAGTATTCAGATCCTTTACTTAAGTAAAAGGACTAATACCACACTGAGAAATTACTCCACTACAAGTAAAAGTCCTATATTCAAAATTTACTTAAGTAAAAAAATACAAAACCTGCTCAGATTGTTTTATATATATTCCAAATATATTATTGTATTATTACTATTGTCCTGGTAGGGCTAATTTTCACCACTTAATATACCTTATGTGGTTTATAAACGTGTAATCATTTTAAATTGATCATATTTTTTCATGTTAAATCTGGACCTGAAAACTAAGTTACATCCCACCACTTTTTTAAAGAGGTGTTTGTTTATATACCATTTAAACCTGATTCATACAATATTTTATACCTAAACATGTTTTATTTTGGCTGGTGACACTATTTTGTAATACATGGAAGGATAAAAAATATATCCCAAAATCCCCCTTGTAAAAACCTTGGACTCTAATATGTGAACAGAATAAACAAGAATTTTAATCTTGGCTTTAACCAATGTTCAGATTTATGTTCTGGAATAATGCCTTAATTGCATATTTTACATAGGCTAGAATTTGTTGTCATAAAACCAAGGTTTATTATATACAATACATGCTTAAAATTAGTCATGAATCACTCAGTCTATTGATTGCAAAATTATTTGAGCAGTAGTTTCATTGTACTGTAAAACAAACAAACCTTAATAGCCCCATAATGCAAACAAGAACGAAACATCTGGCTGTCTTAGGTCCAAAATGCATTATGATGTAAATGGTACATACTGTACTTAGCACACAATGTACTCAGAGATTATTTGCACAGTTACATAAATATGTTGCAGAAGTATGACTGTGATAATGTCACAGTATCTGTAGGAGACATTAAGTCCCATTAGTCAGTGTGTTTTTCTTTTAATGTAACACAGTATCTGTAGGAGACATTAAGTCTCATTAGTCAGTGTGTTTTTCTTTTAATGTAAAAAAAAACGTCTTGTCACTGCAACGTTTTTATCTGTGTTGGATTACGGAGATCTTTTGTACATGAATGCTGCTGATCAATGTCTTAGAATGATTGATGCTGTTTATCAGCTTCTTTGAGGTTCATTACTAACTGTCAGATGTCCACTCACCATTGTGAATGATACTCTGGGTAGGATGGCCTGCTCTGGCCACTCCAAGGGCTCAGAGTCATTGGTTTACTTTACTTTATAAGGCAATATTGGGACTGCTGCCTTCGTACATTTGCAGCTTAATTACTGTGAGAAATGCAGGATCTTATTCTCTTCGTTCACTAGATCAGTTGTTGCTTTCTGTCCCTTCTGCTCTACAGAGTTGGGTAAAAGGGCATTTGTTTACTCTGCACCTTATGCTGGAATATGCGCCAGAAAGAATGGAAATTAACTGAATTTGTTTCTTTGAGCACTTTTAAATCCAAACTAAGAGTTATTGAGGCCAATTCCACAACATGCACTTGTTTCTCATGACGTGTTTAAGGTCTGTATGTTATGTACATATGTAACTATATTCTGTGTTTGCTGCCTCTTGGCCAGGGCTCCCTTAAAGAAAAAGAGGTTCTTAATCTCAATGGGATATTCCCTGGTTAAATAAAGGTTGAATAATTTTTTTTTTTTTTAAAAAGTGATGCAACAAAAAAGTCAAGAGAATAAGATAATAATACATTCATCCTTTTAAAAGTTAATATGAAAACTAATATCCTTCCTTATAATCTTTTCAGTTTTCATTATTTTGTTCTATTATTATATTAAATATCGAATATATATTATTTATGTTTATTAAATATCCATTTTAATTTGGAATATTGATGTTATATATTTCTTCTTATATTGTCCTTAATGTTGCAGGAAACTAAAGATAGTGAATTTTCCTCTTTATATATTACCAGCATTTTTAGATCTATGTTGTTTATTCCCAAAGACAGCTTCTGCACTTTGTAAAATGTTGACATTTTGTCAAAGGGGGACTGAAATGATCTCAAATGATCTAAAAAACAACAACAACGACCCAGCAACAACAACAACAACTAAATGTGTCATCTTTTAAGTATCTTATTCTATCCGGATAAAGAGCTGTGATACTGCCCCTAGTGGTGTAAAACTTTAACTGAATCAGGTGTTAAACTGTTTAATATTGTATATCAGAGTCAGTTTATGTGGGAAGGTTTTTATTACACTTCCTGCGTCTCGATCCCACGGAAAACGTTCAAGCATGTTAACAAATTCCTGAAACAAATGTCACTGGAAAAATAATCTGTAGCACACCGGAAATGAGGCATGTAACGGACCAAATGTTGTGTTTATTTCCAGTAAACTGGCTGAATGTCGCCTATAAACCAACACACCAGTTAATCTGGACGCCTACAGTGTGTCAACGTGATGACGATAAAAAGAAGCGCTGGCGTAAAATAAAGTTTCCTCTCTATGTGACCATTTGTGATAACAGGAAGTGTGCATTATAAATAAGTATATTTTTTTATAAGTATTATTTGGAGATAAAGGCAAGATATTATCAACAATCTTACATCAGGGTTTGATCCAATCTTTGACATACAAATAAAAGTCTGATATTTAAAGTCTTCATATTTTTTATTTCTGATCACAGTTACATAGATCCAGCAGCTCTTATACCAATACAAATGTTACTCTAGTTTTGCTGATAATTTGTTTGTTTGTTTGTTTGTTTTTTAAATTACCAGTCTAATTGTCCATGGTCACTGCCTGTTATAGCCTCAGTGAAGATGAAGATATTGTTAATTTTTTTTTTTTTTTTTTTTTTTTTTAAGTTAAAGTTTGCTGGAAAACTAGAGAATGTATTTTCTCTATAATAATGGAATAACCACTATTAAGTAAATAAACAAAACAATATATTGAAATCCTTGCTTTTGCTCACATTTAGAAGTTTGAACTTTATTAAATGGAATTAATATTGCAATATATAATATAAAATACTACCATGATTTAAAAGTCTTGGTTACATATAACCAGTTAAATGAAAGTCATTATGGTGGAACCCTTAAATAAACAAACTACAAAACCTAGATAACTTCCTGTCTGATCCTGCAGCATCATCTAGTGGCGGTTAACTCTTGTTAAAATAATTTCATTGCCTGTAGTGTCAATGTTTGGAAATGCCTATCACAATTTCCCAGGTCAAAAGATGGTTTAGTTTACTTTAATTGAGGTCAAAAAAGCAGTAAAATCCACATATCAGAGAAGCCGGAACCACTCTCATTTCAAAATAAAAGCATGTCTTATATTATATGAATCTTATATTTGACCTATGGGGGAATTACATGATATTTTCTTTGTTTTCTACTGGAGTTATTGCTGCTGTATGATGGAAAAATAAAAAAGCATCAAAATATATAGATTTTTTTCCCCCATAAAAAACAACAGTGGCATTGTGTAAACAATCTGGAATTTAAAAGGTTAAAATTCAGAAAAATAATGAATATATGGTAGCATGACCAGGACTTAAAATGTTTTATTTTATTTTTTAAATTGGAAAGTCATATTTTTAAAGTCTTTTAAAACAGTTTTGGGGAAGGGGAAATGTTGTCATTTATAGTATCAAGTTGGAGGGTTTTTTGTGACACTGGAAAAAAAACCAGAGGTTGCTTTTCATTAAAATTTGCCACAGTTACAAAAAAAATAAATTTCATTTGCATTTAGTGCACAGTGCTTTACATTCCTACACTGGTCAGTGGCCCATGTGACAACTGACTCCTCCAGCCGAGGTCACAGTGACTGCCACGCTTGCAACCTGACACACATCGACCCTCCAGGTGGTTTTAGGTTAGCGGGACTTCCTGCTGCATTCAGGGGGTTGGCATGTGTCAACCAAAACAACACAACAACAGCACCAAGTGTGAATTCAGTGTTTTATTAAACCATTCCATATATAAAACTTAACCCACATAAGTTACAATTTATACATACGCAGATAAAGACGTGTAACATACTGCAAAAGCTGAATAAATAATCTATAATATTCAAACAACTTCTTTCAAATTTACATTCTGCTCATTCATTTGGGCTGAAATACACCTGAACACACAGCTACATCCCTGGTATTAGTGTTTACCTGGAGAGTATTAGGAGAGTACTTCTGCTTTCACCAGGAGGAATAAAAACCCAAACTGTCACAACCTGTTACGCAAACTGCTAATGACCTTTCAGAACAAAACAACATAAAGCAAGATGAACCGGTAACAAGAGTCCCTTTTAGCCCCACACAGCTTGGAAGGAAAAGAACTACAAACTTTCATTTCATTCAGAGACACACTGACTCTGAATCTACTTCTGCCACTCTAGCCAAAGTGGTGCTGTTTTATATATGGAGATTAATTCACTTAATTATTACTGTTAAAGTAGTGGTGCAAACCTGTTACTGTGCAGTCTGTAAATATTTGTTTTGCTCTGTGCTCCTGCATATTAGATTTGAAATAAAACCTTTTTGACTTGTGGCCCTTTAAACTAAAGAAATGTCTATTTCAGTATTAAAATTGTTCAATTTGAGAGCTTTTAGATTTAATTGCAATAGATTAAAAAATTCTCTCTCTTCCCTATAGTTGTCTTGTAACCCTGAAATGTATATCGGGACTCATTATTGGGCACCACAAAGGATGATAACCACTACACTATGAGTGTTTACTTTCAACTTTAATTCTACAGTCTGATCTCGTCACCCAGTATGGACGTAAACAATTGAAAGCTCAAAGTGAGCACTTACAGCACCAGTGTGTCGAATGTAAGCCTCATTTATACTACCTTTACATACAAAAAAGATATGTCCATTTCAAACGATGTAACTGTAACTGCTCACATACTTCCATGCGTCCTTTACCTTGGCATGGATGATATCTCCACTAGAGGGCAGCTGGGTTTACTTGAAATCCAGTGTGCTGGAGCAAACATCATCATTCAAATATCACAGAAACACTGAAGGAAATGTGAATGTTTGGACAGCGCTTAGAACACAAAGGTGTAAAAACAAACAGATGCAACAGTCCTCTGTCGTAACAGATGCAGGAAGAGCCTAAAAAGTGAGAAAGACTGTACCTGGGATGCCAATAACCAACCCAGACGGCAGAGGAAGAGAGAGTTGGTGTTATAACGGTACAGCCCAGTTAGAGTCCATATCAGAGAAGCAGGTCGAGTCAGTGCTGCAGCAACTCTTTACTTGTAAAGTCCCGACCTTCACCCTCTTTGGAATCTCTATGAATTCATCCCCGCTGAGTCCTTCAGCAGACGAGGGGGTTGAATTTTTGGCACAAAAGTAAGTTTGTAACAGCGTCTCAGCCACGCAGAAAAGAAGTGTGTATGAAACAGTCGCCAGAGGATGATTGCAGCATAAATAAAGTTATATAAGAGGCTTCGATCCAGTGAAGATCTTTGAACTTCATAGGGAACCGGATAATCTGCACTGCATACAAACGTACAAACTCTTTACATAAATAGAGTTAAAACATTTTTTTCTGACTGCTGGACAGATATTTTCATAATATGGCCTGTTTGTCCACAGAGTGTGCTTGTGTGTAGATCTGAGGTGCACAGTTAGTGCGTGTACTCCTCAGTACAACACCACTGATTGCCTTGTTGTACGGCTCAGGACTGCCCTTCTTGTCTCTGTGCTCCGATCACATGAGGGTTGAACTGAGAGATGATAATGGTGATGTCATCGCGGTACATGCGAGCCAGCTCTTCGGGCAGCGACAGCATTTTTGAAAGCCTCTCGTGGTCGACCGTGCCAAACTCATTGTTTCCCACCGCGTGGCGCATCAGGTGGGTCGCTGAGTTCTGATCCTCAAAAGCTGATGACACACGAGCCTTTCTCTCCTCGAGCAGCCCTTGCATCTGTCCCAGGGTGACCTTGTAGCCTCCGACTTTGAGTGGCTGACGCTGGTGCACGCCTGTCAAATACTCCCCGACAATACGAACCACTTCCTGTCTGTGGAGGGTCTCCCAGAGACCGTCAGAGCCAATAACCTGCGGGGACAGACAGAGAAAAGTCAGGAAACACGGGATTTTAACAACATAAGCCTCAATTCAACTGCAAGACTCAAGTTACTTTTGGTACCAGGTTCTTTCCTCTGGATAGTCTCCCCTCAAATGAGCTTCATTAGACAACACTTCAGGGAAAAGTGTTTCTTGAAAACATCTACATCAAAGCCTTTGTTGGCAGAGGTCATCAGGTGTCATTTCAAATCAGCCAGAAAAATCTAAGGCCCCATTTACACCAGGACGCTCGCGGGTGAAAACGACAAAATATTTAATTGGAAGTGCCTTTCGTTTAGACGGTGACGGCGTTTTGGGGGCTTAAAGATGCAAAACTCTGATCTGATCTGCTCACGTCACGTATGTGTTTACGTCACATACATGCTCCAGTACAGGAAAATAAACAAACGTGGGATTATTTCCATGGTGGGACCTTCAAGCTGCTCTGGCAGCTCTAATAAACTTACAGGAGTCTTTCCACCAAATGTCCAGGATATGTACAGATAGTATTAGTGAACAGAGAAGGATCTGGAATTACCTCCATCACATTCTGGATGCACCGATTGGTGGGAGGAGCCAGACGGCTGTGAACGAGACCTGGGAGATCTAGTGATGGTGGAGAACTTTGTGGAAGGAGTAGCTGATGAAAATGTGTGGCGTGAAAACTTCTGCATGCCCAAAGATGCTTTTATGGCTTTAAGTGATGCCGCCTGGCTGCATACAATCCAATTTCACACACTTTTGCGTCACCATATGCAGCAGATTTCCTCCTGAAAACGCTCGGCTAAACGAGGAATAAAAAGTGAAGACGCAACGCCACTTTTGCGTCTTCTGTTCAGACCGTCCTCGTGTGAACGGGGCCTAAATGTCATAAAACATGCAATCATGGGCCCCAGAAGTTACATAATTCTTCTAGGAAAAGAACCACTGAGTTCTATGTAATTTTCTTTTTTAAAACACAGCACACTTCCTTTTTCTAGGAAACCATCTTTGATTAGCATAACGGTACAAACACCAGCACAAAGAGCACATTTATCAGCCAAGTACAATTTTGTAATTTGGCGAAATATCAGAATGAATAGTTGAGACTGATAAAATCTGCTGGCGTTGACTGATGCACTTAATGCTTCCCATGTGAAAGTGAGAAGCCAGATCCATGATGTCTGTGATATCACTCCAGCATTTTGTAGGTACAAATCTTCTTCCCTGGTTAGAGACCTCTTAATTGCTGCCTGCATCTTTATTAATTAAATAATTAAAATAAGTCTGGTGTTGTACCCATATTGATGGCAATCATAATCCTTAGGGAAACAGTCGTCCCCTTAGATCAAATGTGAATTAGATCCACGCGGCCCTACAGTTTCTGAAAACAAAAATGAAGAGGATTTTTCTTCTCTTACCAGAAAGCGATCTTGTGGCCGCAGCTTGTGGTACGTGATCTCGGGCTCTGCGGTCAGGTAGGGGGGCGTGTGGTAGTTTGGAGGGATGAACTTGGTGTGCTCGTTTTCATGGAGCTGATCGGGTCCGGACTCCAACACACACTTCTGCAGTTCAATACTCCACTTGAACTTCACATCTCCAAATGCACGGAACGGCATGAGGAGGCCCAGCAGCCGGTCCTGATGCAGAGCCAGACAAGAGGAGGAAGATGTTATAATAAATGCTGCAACCAAGGTTATAATAGTTTGGGATTTTTCATTAGTTTTAGTTTTAATTTCGTTGTGAATTTTTGTTTTCAAATTCAGTTAGTTTTAAGAGTGAAATTGCTAGTTTTAGTTTAGCTTTTATTTTTTTGAAAATGCTTAGTTTTAGTTTAGTTTTTATTAGTTTTAGTGTCAGTTTTAGTTTTTTTGTAATGGGTATGTGCCTTTATTTCCTTTGGTTTATCCATCTTAGCACCAATAAGGTTATTAACTCTTACAGTTCTGGGTGTTTTGTATTTTGGTTCTAGTGTAAACATCCCAGTCTCAGTAAACATATTTACCATGTGTTCCTGCATGTTGAAATAGAAATTAAATTAATTATGTATGAAAAAAGTTGACAAAGACGAAAACTAAGGACATTTTCACTATAATTTTAGTTAGTTTTAGTTAGTTTTGTAACCACACAATACAGTTTCAGTTAGTTATCGTTTTTTAAAAAACTCTAGTTTTTATTTCTATTTCAGTTAACGAAAATGTTTTTTCAATTTTAGTTTTTGTTATTTTGTTAGTTTTCGCTAACTATAATAACCTTGGCTGCAACACTAACCACATCCAGTAAACTCGTAGCTGTTTTACCTGTCGTATAACCGTCTTCCTCTCTGATGGAGGGTGTTCGCCTCGTATCCGAGCCATCTCGTCATCGTTCTGGGCGCTGTGGTCATTAGAGAGAGTGTGAGCAGTGAATGAACCGTCCTCCTCCTGCACCCCCAACACTGCCCGAGCGTCTCCTGCATTGGCTATAAACCTTTAGGAACATAAAGGAGAAGATTTAGGATGAGAAATATTAGATTTAAATAGTTCAAATTAGTAAAGCAACACTTATTTGTACACATTGACAGGAATGTGTGTGCATGTATTGATCCTCCTTACAGGTCTGAGCCATCGATGTGAGCCACGCAGGCTGTAGCTCCAGAGAAGGCCACTCTCAGGACCCAGTAGTGCAGGAAAGCATTTGGGTCTCCAACCTGCATGGCAGAGAGGAACACAGTGAGCGTCCAGACAGGATATGGTGCATGGTTTAAATTACAAGGAGAGGCAACGACACCTGAGCTCCTCTTTAATCCATAAAAGTTTAAATTTGGATGCTCACATTTTCTGCACTGCTGCCACATGGCAAAGGTGATATTCAATATGTATGGAGACGACACTTTAGTCCTGTACCCAAAGCAGATTTATTGACTCACAATTTGAGTCAGACATGAATGCTGATGACTGGGAGTCGGTAACAACATTAATGCTGACAGCATCATTTTAAAGTGTGATTTGGTGCCCGATCATCTCATGATTTCACAATATCATCTTACAGCACATAATGTGTGATGCATAAAGTCACAGTTCCTAAGAAGCATGTTAGTCAAGCCGCAGATTAAGCAGACTAATTAACATTTTACAATAAATGGGTCCGAATGTAAAAATGGGAAGTGAAAACTCAAGGAAAAGACAATAACAGCCTCAAAATTTGAATTCAGTTATTCAAGATTGACTAAACTGAGTCAAAGATACTCAGACTTTGACTTGGGAGTTGAGTTTGATGGACTGACTAGTCCGAGTTCCTCTTTAACCCATTGAAGCCTGGAAAGCGGATACGTCGTTTTGTAGTATTTGTATAAGCTCTCAAATACTTTTTGAATTTCATTTCTATCTGCTACAGAGGCTGAAAAATCTGTTATTTAGTAGAAGCGTTGACAGTTCTGTTGAATTTCCAGAAAAACTTCAGGTTTTAGGGGCTGATTTTAAAATCGCCCAGAGGTTTTACAGACGTTTTAGGCGTCAATGGGTTAACACAGGAGCAGAACTGTTTCACGTTATGACAGCAGACAGTTCCTACCTGAGCCTCCAGTGAGATGTCGTTGTCCAGCCTCTTGAAGGCGTTCATCAGCGCCTCGCGGGTGTCTGGGACTTCGCCTGGGCTGAAAGCAGAGAGAGAGAGAGAGAGCGATATGTGTAACGCAGATAGAGGAAGCCAGAGGTCAAGAACAGATTACCAACAACAGCACTATTGGCAAAACAACAGACTGGCCTGTGTTGGTGTGGGCGTGTTGCTACGAAGGACAGATGAAGATAAAATAAGAAACCAGAAGATCCAGTTTGGAATGTTATGAAAAGCTCAGAAACCCGATTTATGTACATGTACAGCTCAAGAGTTTCCTTCTTTTTTTTTAGTCTCACTGGACTAATGAATAAGCCTGCACAGTGCTGTTGTCTGGACTTCATCGTATATCCTCTGCTGGGTTTCCCAGTCCTCACCTGGTGAGATCTATTAACTCCTGCCAGTAGGTTCGGAGGCTGTTGAAGTAGAGAGTCTGGGCCTCCCTGCTGAAGTAGTCGTTGGGGTGTTTGTGCCACTGCAGGATGGGACTGAGGGGCCTGCCGGATTCCACTGCTGCCTCCAGCTCACACAGTGTGTTGTGGGGCAGCAGAGACACTGCTATGTAATAAAACAACCTCTCACTCAGCGCCTGGCAGAGAGGAGGAGAGGTGGGAAAATGAAACAGGGTATGACTAAAGTAAATACAATTAAAGCCTCTTTTTGTTGATGGATTTGAAATGTTCAAACATCTCAGTTTCGAGAGTTTCAGTTGTATCGGATTACTGAATACCTTGACAAGCTTTAATAACCAAATAGTAGAAACTTGTTTTTGTAATTTTTTTTCGAGAATAGTAAATCAATCTATTCCTTCCAGACAGTTTATTATGTTTACAAACTTAAAATATTCAAAGCCTGCACCATGTTTAAATATGTTTAATAACTACAGGCCTTTACACACCCGAGGCATTTTCCCATGTGTTTGTCATGAGTACTTTCACACAAATCCACATATTTACTCAACAAAACAGTTATTTGATAATAAAAAGAACCACTGGATAGAAGGTATTATAATGACATTCATGTTTTAAACAATGAATGCACGCTCTAAAGCAGTAGTTCTCAACCTTTTTGAGTCGCGACCCCCAATTTAACATGCATGTTGTCTGCGACCCCGCTCACTGAACAGAATCTCACATGCACAGTTCAGATCACCCAAAAAGAAACAAAATGACCAAAAAAGACACAAAATGACTAAAAAAAGACACAAAATGACCAAAAAAGACACAAAATGACCAAAAAAGACACAAAATTACCAAAAAAAAGACACAAAATTACCAAAAAGACTAAAACACATGAACACTTTAACACAGTGGAGACAGAGCTGACTCCAAAAATGATTTGGCGACCCCCAGAAATCATCTCGCGACCCCAACTGGGGTCCCAGCCCCAAGGTTGAGAATAGCTGCTCTAAAGAACAGCACATTTAGCACTAGATTATCATGATAAGTAGCATATAATAGCAGAGTCAGCTTTTTACCTGTGCACAGGCGCAGCCAGCATGGCCATCAAACACACCCAGCAGCATTCCTCGTGTCTGCAGGCAGGTGGCTGCACTTCGACGATCTTCTATCGGAGCGTTTGCTGGCAGCTGGTTACTCTCGAAACCCATCACCGAGGACACATTCTTCCCATCAAATTCTGGCACCTGAAACCACAACATACACAAAATGCTCAGATGCAAACTTTAACATAGAGATGACCTGGTGTGTTTCCTGTTGAATGACCTCACAAACCTTGAAGCTGTACTCGTTGGCTTTCAGAATAGAGTTGACCTGTGGTGGTGTGAGGATGTAGCTGCGGAGCGCTGAGGTTGTCTGGTAACTTCTTGAGTGTTGGTGGCTCTGCCATGTGTGAGGGGGCCATCTTGAGGCGGGTCGATGACTGGTGGGTGCTAACTGGGAATGGTGTTGTTGGCATGGCAGCAGACCGGAGGCCAACACTTTTGTACGGGGCAGACTCCTGAGCAGCTGAGACGTCACAGGCATGGCTGAAGGTGCACTGCAGGCACATACACAAACAGCACACTGCTGACGTATTGTACAAGCCTATTAAAAAGGCAAATATACAGAGCTAGGACAGCAACCGCTAAACCTGAGAGAACAGAGTGATCTCTACGCACCATTAAGCAAACATTGTGAAAACAGAAAGAGATTATGCGGTTAGAAGCTGTGACAGGTTGACGGTAGCAGGGCCTTACATTAGCACTTCCAAAACACCAAGTGCTGGATCCAGTGTCCAAATAACCAAACCAAACACACTTTTGAAAATTAAAATATGAACTTCTTTTTTTAAATCTAATCTTTTTTTATTTGCCCTTTAAAAACACCATCCCTGTTGGCCACCGCTCACATATTATGCCAGAGCAATTCACATTAATTCAAATCAAAGTTGTTGATTAACTGCCTGTTGTGCTAGAGAACTTCTGGAAACTTCTATCCCATTTCTCTGCTCCCCAGATGATTACTGAACCTAACATTAGACTAACCTTCCTTTCATTCCCATATGCTGAAAAACAGCATATACAACATAAGGGAAACAAGATCCATGGCATATAATTTGTCTAATATAAGTCTAATACAACTATCATACAAAAGATCACAACACAAGATCCTCCCGTGAAGAAGGTTATGAGGTTCAGCTTTATGATCATTGTGGTGCTGTTTAATTGTATTGCCACCATAGCCTCACATGGAGGTATTATAAAGCCTTGTGTAAAAATACAGCATTTCACTATAGATACTGACTTTTATACACAGTTCACTTCTTTGTCCTGAAGTGCCACAGACAGAATACAGCACCAGAAGAGCATGTACTGGCCTGAGTTGTAACTCTGGCCTTGCTGTCCAACTTTAGGTCAGCAAGGCTAAAAATAGTTTTGGCAAGAATCTCAGCACTGACATTTGGATCTTGAGAAATGTTCTGTCCGGGCATGGCCTACTGAACTAGATCCAAGCTGAGTGTCTCCATATAACCTGTCCTCATTGCATAATGTAAGCATATCTGCAGCTCCTCAGAGTTCCCTGTCAGTGTCTGGCTTTTTGGTAGAAAGATGCAGCAGCACAAGTGATGAAAGCTTAAGTGAAAAACTAAATACACTGCTCAAACGTTTAAGGGAAATGTACCACATACCGATCCCGCTTTGCTTGAGTAAGCTGAGGAGTCAAACATCCTCTCAAACTGTGCATTAGTCAGACAGACCACAGAGAGGCCCGTCCCAGTTCTGAGCTGAGAAAGTTGCCATGTTTGTTGACATCACTAGCCTCCCCTAGCTAGTAGCAAAGCAACAAAATCGTAAGCTAACCTCAGAGCAGTTAGCTAAACTTGCAGCACAGAACATTGAACTAAGAGCTGATTAGGCTACCAAACTGTGCCACGATAATGACATTAACAGATAAAGTTAACGTTAGCTCGACATGCGTCAGTTAATCAACTAGGGAGAGCAGCAAAAACCATGCTAATGGTAGCTGCCAGTTGGTGGTTACACCCTCCAACTGGATAATATCTGCTCAGATAAACACACCGACTGACAGCGTTTCAGTTGCATCTGTCGAAAGGTTTGAGTGCAGAGCAAAATTCAGACTCACCTTAACCGCTGGATGTGGAGAAGTTATTGAAGTTCATGACTTAACGCCGTCCCCTCCGGTCTGTATCATTCTGCAGCGCCGCACCGCAGACTGAACGCTGATTGGCTGAGCTCTGACAGCCGTGATGACGTCAAGCCAAACCCTCATGCACGAAGAGCCTTTTAAGTTTCTTAAGAATTTCTAATGAGCTGCAACTTCACAGTTTCTAAATTGCAACTGAAACTAAAAGTATTATCAGCAGGCTTTACTCTCTTGGAAATTATGTTATGTTCACCACTTTTCTCCACACAAGGAATTGCTTTTGAATAATGGTCAAATTACTATTAAAAACAAGTGTATATAAAGACAGCTGGATTGAGAGGGACATAATCTTTGTGACGGACTGGATAAGGGACGTTAGGGGAAGTCTTTATAGCTACGAAAACTTCCTAGAAGCTAAAGCCTTTCTAGTCAAATACAGAGAGTTTGTTTCTATTGTAAAGGCCACCCCAACTGGTACTGGTGTCACTTACATTATCAAAATGTTACTGTTCATATACCTTCTCTAAAAATGTGTGGGATTGATATAATAGATAAAAAATGCACAAACAAGCATATCAGAACATCTTTACAGAGACAAAATAAGATTTCCCCCAGAGGAAAGTTCTTCTGGGATTCACAAATGAACGGTATAAACTGGTGTAGAGCATGGTTGTGTCCCTTCCAATTCTGTCTCTCAAATAAGATCTGAGAAGTTCATTTTAAAATTTTACATAATATTTACCATAATAAATCAATTTCCAAATTTGCTGATGTAAGTGAAATGTGCACTTTTTGTGGAGATGAGCCAGAGACAACTTTACACATTACATTTGCCCATTGTCATCTATATTTTGGAGGGATATGGAAAACTTCATACTCAATATGACTGGACAGCCCATCATTTTTGAACCTAAAGATATTATCTCAAATTTGGAATGTAATAACAAAACAGTATGCTTTATAACAAATTTTATGCTTCTGATGGGTAAGTTTCACATCCACAAGATGAGGTTTTCCAAATCCCTCCCTAACTTTAGTGTTTTCACAATAGAATTGAAATTTTATATTGAAACTTTAGAGTTGATGTCAAATAAGAAATGTGAACGCACTCTGCTACACTTTAAAACTTATTTTCTGAAACCCCAGAATAATATAAAGGGAAGCACCTTATACACTATGTGCCTTAGGTTTTATATATATATATATATATATATATATATATATATATATATATATATATATATATATATATATATATATATATATATTGCATTGTTTATTTTATACTATCTCATTTTACTATGTCACATTTATTTTGGTCTTTTGAATTCACACACAGACTGTGGAAGGACATTTTCTCCTTTGTTACAAACAGACAGAAATATTTTCACTGGTTTTACTTTGCATTATAAAGATGTCATATTTGGCAGTTTTGATCACAAAAAGAAGCATGATGATGCATATTTTCTTATAAATTTACAAATCCTTTTTGCCAAATACCACATACACAAATTTTCAAGTAAAAAAACAAACTTCTTTTTTGTTGAAGTCAGAGTTTGAACAACATATCTCAACTCTCTCCTGTCTACCAAACAAAAAAGCTGTGAAGACTACCAACATAAGCAACTGCGTTTAATGTCTTTAACTAACATGTAATCTTGCGTCTATTTATTTTTTGCTTCATTCTTTTCCATTTAATTACTCTTCTTTTTAAAAATATATTATTTATTTCTATTTTTTTGCATTGTTTATTTTTCTGCAACTCATTTCTTCTTCTTTGTAACTGTGCAATGTATTGCTGTTTTATATAAATAAAGATTAAATTAGAGGTTAGAGAGTTTCAGCTTTTAGTTTCCCACGGACTGAACAACTAAAGACAAAAAGAATAATGCTAATGTTACAATAAATGTAATAAGTTCCCATTTAGGGTCACAAGGAAAATATTTACTTTTTTTTTTAGGAGCACTGTAACAGCCTCAAGGCACATTTCAAACTAATGACTAAGCTGTGCAAATAAACCACACACAGGAATAACATACCTTTCTTTAAACTACTATATATACATTACAAAGTTTATATTTTTGCAGAAACAACAATTAGCTATGAAGGCAAGGCAAAAGGAGACAAACCGTGGCTTTATTTTTGTGGTGCTTTTTAAATATGAAAACTGAAAAAGATGATGGCTTACTCAGTGTGTTCCCACTGAAAAGTCAAAGCCTTGTTTCAGTGTAGCTCCACTCAAACTGTCCTTTTTCAAGGGATATGTATTTTTTATATCACAACATTTATATCCTGGTATAGGAAAGGAAATTAAGTAATATCTGCATTGAAAAAACATAAACATAAAGCATAAAAATATGCAGGAGAATCATATAGGAATCCTACTTTGCTATGAAAGTGTTTTGTAGCGTTGTCCAAAATGAGGGAATATACCCAGAAATGTTAATGTGATAGGTATAATGTTAATAGCAGAACCTCTGATGATTGACAAAGTTATATAGTGTCACAGTATGTAGTATTCCATAATTATCAAAACACATCCAGGGAAGCAATTGTTTTATTAAAAATTACCTCGAAACAAAACTTGTACAACATCAATGTCTTCATATCAAAACATTTTAACCAATAAAAAAATCAAAATCTTTACAAAAATTGTATTTACATCAGGAAACTGTAGTGAAAATACTGTATAGAAAAATACAAAAGAGAGCTGGCACAAGCTGAACCGTAAACATCTTTGCAAAGAATGCCACTAAACACTGACACTACTAATCACTCAGCAGGAACTTTATATCAGAAATCTCTCATCCACCAGCGTCTTGTTGGCAATGTTCTTCCTTCCCAGAGTGTTACGGATCAAGCGAAACATCTGTAATGAATAAGATGGTGTTCAGTACGTGTTCTGTTTGGTGGAAGTCAGTGAAGGTAACGTATACACACCAAATACTGACCATTTGCTGTAAGCATGTAAGCACGGCTGCAAGTACGAAGCTCTGAGATCCGAGGTCGACGACACAGAAAAACAAAGTGTCAAAGATCAGCAGCGTGGCCTCATTTCCATAGAACAGCACATCGCTGAAGGAGTGGGCCTCATCTGTAGGGAGAAAAAGTAAACATTATATTTGCACATATGTACTGTATACAGTACAGGCCAAAAGTTTGGACGCACCTTCTCATTCAATGCGTTTCCTTTTCATGACTATTTACATTGTAGATTTATCAAAACTATTAATGAACACATGTAGAATTATGTACTTAACCCATTGAGGCCTGAAATGCCTGTGAAACCTCTGGGCGATTTTAAAATAACCCCCTAAAACCTGAAGTTTTTCTGGAAATTCAACAGAAGTGTCAACGCTTATACTAAATAATAGATTTTTCAGCCTCTGTAGCAGATAGAAATGAAATTCAGTAAGTATTTGAGAGCTTATACAAATACTACAAAACCACGTATCTGCTTTTCAGGCTTCAATGGGTTAACAAAAAAGTGTGAAATAACTGAAAACATGTCTTATATTCTAGTAAGCAAAGGGTGGGTACTTTGAGGAATCTAAAATACAAGACATGTTTTCAGTTATTTCACACTTTTTTTGTTAAGTACATAATTCCATATGTGTTCATTCATAGTTTTGATGCCTTAAGTGAGAATCTACAATGTAAATAGTCATGAAAATAAAGAAAAACGCATTGAATGAGAAGGTGTGTCCAAACTTTTGGCCTGTACTGTATAAACAAACAGAAATGTACAGGCTGTCTGGGCCAAGAGGTCGTTACCATTGTAAAAGATGCTTTTTTCGCTGGGTTCCAGGAACTCCATCCCTATGACCCTCTCAAACACCAGCTTGTCCTTCACTATGTAGTCCATTTCAGGCTGTGCCTGAGGTAAAAAGAAAAAAGAAAAGAAAAAACAAGAAAAGAAAAAAGAAGGCAACATTAGAGGCAGAAAAAAAGCTTGTCTGTATAAAATATTTAGATAAAAAGAAAAGTAGTACTTTACAAGCTAACAAATACATGACAATACAATTGAACTCTGATAGTTTCAATGAACTTGTATGAGTTTATTTATGTGCATTTGTACAAACATGGTCTATAATGGATCCCAAAAAGTGGTTCATGGTCTGGTAGCCTCTGGCCCTCTGCTCAAACTGGTTAGCCAAGCCTGCGTCCACCAGCCGCGACGGCCCGTTCCTCTGTTGAACAGGAGACAAGCAAACATTTGATTAAAAAAAATGAGGAGTCATTTTTCTCTTGGCTTGATCAATTATAGCTCAATTACAAGAACAATAGAGAAATCACACACCCTGCCGATCTGATCCCGTATCCTCTCATACTGTGACCGCAGATTACCGGTCACAGACACCTGAAATGTCTGGATCTCTGTGTTGGGTAGTAAGCCTCTCTGAGCACACAGGGACTCCTTGAGACAGAAAAAGACAGCGAGGAAGTAAGGAAGAGGACGTATGTAATGTGAGAATGTCGTAAATATGCTACATCTACGAACACAACACGTATTGTGTACATACAGATTCTCTATTCAGATTGCTGTTCATCTCCTCCATGTTTGTATCTGCATGTCCGTGTACTGAGCGCCCGTGGATGTAGTAGCCAAAACAACGATGAGATAGCAGCAGCACAGAAATCTACATAGAAACAAGGACAAAGTACAGCTATGTAAAGAATTTTCAGACGGATAGGTTGTTTAAAATAAAATAAAATAAACATTCTTCTTACATTACTGATGGAGCAGAGATCTACAAACTGACGGATTTTGTCCTCTATGAAGTGTTCATAAAACACAGTGAAGAAAATCACCTGTAGGGATAAGTATTTATCTGTTAAAGGACCTCTCCTCAGTTTATACAGTATGCTGTTATTTTCTTAAAGAAAGACAGGAAGAGGTGAGAGCTCAAGGGAAAGTTAGAGAAAGAGGAGTTATAGATAGATAGATAGATAGATAGATAGATAGATAGATAGATAGAATTCATATTTCTATCTATCTGGATAGATAGATAGAAATATGAATATGCAGAATAAAAGAGTTTATACAGTATATTAAGAGTTAAGAGTAAGTGGTTTCACCTGCAGAAGTCCGATGCTGAGCCACAGTGTGGCTGCCAGACCGTAGCGCAGCATGAGGCTGTATGAAGGGCTGTACGCCTGTGAGGAGCGCTGTAAAGTTGGCCAGGGGTCCCTCAGGGCCAGGTTAGAGAAACCAAGAACCTTCACAATAAAGGATAACATGTGATCAATAAGGAAAAGGGACATAACAAAAGCGGCACAGAAGAATAGAGTGTATATGTTGGTGTAAAAAGTACTTCAAGAAAGAAGAGCACAGCCACTATCTGAAAAGTTGGGCTGATCTTGCGTATGGTCTGGATCTCGTTCCATTCATTGGCCACAAGGTAGGTCCTCCAGATGCTGACTGGAGCGGGGTCACGTTTCGGCTCGCCGGCAGCTGGAACAGCAGCAAATACATATATAAATATATATGTTATTTTATTTTTATTTATTCTTTGTTTTCTTAGTTTATATTTCTAGAATTGGTTGACAATGTGAATTTCTCCTCTCTGAAAAAAGTACCAGGTATCAGGTATCCTAAAAATATAAAACTATGAAAAAAGCTAAAAAAACTATAAAAAGTATGTTTGTACCTTGCACAGTTCTGACAGCTTTGGTCCGTGGCCTCTCCCAGTCAATAAAAAAAATGTCAATTGACACCTGAAGGATCAGCTTGTGTAGAAACTGGACAGACTACATACACATACACGAAACAATACATTTTCAATATTCCCAACAGGAGCATTACATCTGACTTTTAAAAAATTGTACTGGTGTTGTTTTAGGTGTCTAACCTTGAGTGCGAAGGCACAACCAATGTACGTCACAAACTGCTCCTCCTGAGCAGGAAGTGGTAGCAGCACCGATACAAATTGTTGGGCCTAAACAGACACAGACACAAGTAAATCACAGGAAGCTGCCAATAATAGTCACATCTAAATCTATGCACTGAAAAAAATGTTCATGCAATGAATGTAAAGGATTAAAAAAACTTGCCTTTAATGTCTAAAAGAGTGCAGAGGGGAAAAAACTGTTAGAAGGCCATGCAAAGACAACATGCAGAAACACTCGAAAGAAATTGAGTTTTAAAAAAGGGCTTGAAGAGAAAAAAGCAACAGAAAATAGATACTGGTACAAAATCGTCTATCCAATAAAAGGAAGCCCCAAAGGACTTCTACTAACCTTGTAAAAGATGAGCCAGTAAAGTCCAGTTCCCACAGTGACAGCGAAGAAAACATTGGCCAGATCTCCGGCATAAAACAACATAAACTTCATCATAGTCTGTGGCAGAAGGAGAGGGAGATTAATATTACTCCTGATCTTTAATCCAACATATGGATTGATGTAACTTAAATTATGACAAATTCAAGAAGCATTACCTCTGCATCTATGAGTGGAGAGGCGATCCTCCTCTTCCAGCTGACTGTCTTCAGCAGAGAGTAAAGGACAGCCACACCACCCATCACACCTATAGCAGTCTGTAAACACAAACACATCAAATCCAAAGGTTTTATTCTCTGTTCATGTTACAGCACTGGCTGCACTGAACACCATCAATCATACACAAGAATTGCTTAATCTGTCATATTAGACCATTTAAAAATATAACTTTTCATTTATACTTCTACTCACATCTGTCTTCACACGAGCCTCACTCTGATCCATCTCATACTCCACTGCAAATGTTGTCTAGAAATAAATAAATAAAATCAATGCATTAACCAACCAAAAGCTTGTTTGAGAGAAAATAAAGATGGCAACTCATTTAGTCATTTTCGCTGTTACAAAAAGCCTACTAAGCAAATCAGTCTTACTGAAACTTAATTTCCCGCTGTGTGTGTGTGTGTGTGTGTGTGTGTGTGTGTGTGTGTGTGTGTGTCTACTCACAGTCACAGTTTGAGTATCGATGGGAACATCTCTGTAGGTCACAGTCATTAAGGGGGGATATACCTGACCTTCCCGGGTTCGTGGAACGAGCTGGAATCTACCAAACACACACATTTGAAGAAGAAATTTTTGGTAACGCTTTATAATAAGGTCCTTAATCACCATTAATTAACAAGTAATAAGGTATTGTTCTCGCTTTAGATCCGGTAGTTGCAAAAAGCATAGATAACTTATAGTTAACTTATAATAGATGAGCAATAAAGTATATTTTAATATCAATAAGCAAACAAAATAAGATTAATAAAGGCATGGCAAAGACATAATGGGTGGGTCATGGGTGTTTGTAATGCTATTATTAATACTTATATAAGCTTATAAACACACAATAATGTTAATAAGCATCTTGTAAGGACTTACAAGGGCCTTATTACTTGTTAATTAATGGTTATTACAAGGACCTTAACCCATAAGAACCCATGGTGACACCCATGTAACAAACACTTTAAATCTTCTAGAATCTCCCATATTCAGCTTTATGCTTCACCTTAACTCATTAAATCCCTAAGCGATGTATACTCAACACCCTGATGTGGTGGTCATGTGACTGTGACAAGAAGTGACTTCTCCAAAATGAGTGTGACTGGAAACAGAAATGTGAAAAAGTAGCTAATTTCAAAAAGCTTATTTTTTGTTAGGAGGCTAAGTTTAAAGACAATTCTAATCTTTTAATAGGGCGTCCTGTATTGCATTTAACTTTTTCTGACCATATTTCCTGAACAAATTAAAGTCACAATTTTGATATATGTTATGGAGATGCAAACAAAAAGGCAAATGGTTATTTGTTTTTATTTATTATTGATTTATTATTAATTTATTTTACTACTTAAAAACAAATCTGAAAAATGATTTATTGTTAAACAGCACTATTAATGTCACAATTTTGATATGTGTTGTGGAGATGCAGAGAAAAAGGCAAATTTCTGTTTCTGTAAGCAGAAAATGTCTAGTTTTTTTATTTTAAAATAAGAAATATAAACATAAATACAATAAACGCCCAATGTATCGTATGTTTCACATCACAGATCTTTGACATTTAGGGGTAGAATTTTTTTTATGTGGTCAACTTGGTCTGTGATATATCCCCCATCATTTTCCTCTAAGGATTACTGGGTCTGGGTTCTAATGGGTTAATATAAAGCGTTACCAAAATTTTTCACATCTCAAGGCAATAACAAATAGAAGTCTTGCTTTCTTTTTCTTTCATCATAGAGGCCTGCCCACCTTATTTTGACGCTGCTAGCAACACGGATGACTTTGGGCACAGAACCTTTCTCTCTGCCACTCAGTGTGTCAACAACAAACATGCGTCGAGAAAGGTACCAGTTCTTCATGTCCTCTGTACAAAGACAAGATATATTAAAAAATGCATACACACATACAAACACATGGTAAAAATTAAATCCTACCTTGGTTGATGAACCTTCCATTGTACTGCTGGTTATAGACTAGTGTAGGCAGTGGAAGAAGTTTTCCTTTCTCTCCTCCAAGACTCATAAACACATCATAGAACAGTGGCTCAGGATGGGTTTTTAACAGCTCTGCTACTGAGAGATCACACTACGCACAAACACAAACGGCTTATAATAAAACTGGACATTGCAAGAGAGAGTTTGATCAATGTCTCTGAGCTAAATGAAGAAAAAACACTCACACTTTCTTGGTAAGCGGTTCCAAAGCTGAAGGCTGCAGCCTGTTTGGTAGTTGTTTCTGGACAAATCTAAAAGAGCAAAAGAGAAGAAGAGAAGTAGAGGGAGAAATCTGCTAGCCTCATATACTTTCATTCTTTTTATTAACCACATGAAAAAAAAGATGACTTAATTTATTCAATAGCAATTTTGTGTAACTGTAATGATTTTGTGCAGTTAAAGCAACAGACCACTTTTCATGTAGGAAATATTAGTTACTACATGAAATGTGGATAATCTTGAATAAAGGGTAATTTCTTTAAACAGACACTACTGATTTACCATGCTTCTGTTTATTTAGACTAAATAGTAAGACTAATAGTAAGACATTTCAAATCACAACTCAAAACACATCTGTTTAAAACTGCTTATTCCGTCTGATGACTTTTACCCTGCCCAATATATCTATTGTATTGTATTGTTATTAATTCTGTGTATTTTATTGCTGTTTTTTTCTATCCTTTTGTACGGTGTCCTTGAGTGCCAAGAAAGGCGCCTCCAAATAAAATGTATTATTATTATTATTATTATTATTATTATTAAATCTTACCTGGAGGTTACCTGCTCCTACTGGTTCCCATCTGAGAAACTCTCCTCTGACATTATAGACAGCAGCAAGCAGCTTAATGTCAGTATTCTTTCAGACAAAAAGAATATGTCAAATTAACAGAGCATTTATGGTTACATTTCAGTTTTCTCGCTTTATTTGTAGAATCATAAAAAAAATTTGATGTCACTGGGATAACTGGAAGATAATTAAAGATGTATCATTTACTTTGTTTCTTCCTCTGAAGCTGAACCTGATGGGAACAGGATCAGTCTGAAGCACCCGGCTGGCCAGTCCTGGTTCGTCCCCGTAGTAAAGCCATGGCAGATTACCTCTCCTGAAGAAAGAGTAACAAAGGCTTACTGTGCACTCTGGGTGCAACAAAATTACATTATATTGGATTTGAAACCTTGTTTTTTAAATGAATTTGCAAGGTTGCACTATGTATACTGTTAGAGCCATTTTGTACATTGAAGAGAAGCTGATAAATAATTCAGATTTGTATTTCATAGTTCATAGTTCTTTATTGAGGTTGTAGGAATGCCTATTGGTTCGTAGGAATTGCACTCTTCTTATTGGCTGAGATGTGTGTAACGTCATAATTGCTTACTTTGTTTTAATTAGGATTATGGAGACGAGGAGAGCACACTAGTTTTTGACCGTGCTTATAATTATTATTATTTTTGGATTGCTGCAGTTTATTGTTTATAATGCTCAAACAAAAGGTTTTTAATAAACCATAAGAAAGAAACTGTGGGATTTTTTCGGCTTAAGACACGCGTCAACTACATCCTCACGCTCCATAGTTGAAGTGTGCGTTTCAAGTAAAACTAGACGGAGCCACACTAACATATACATATGCCACGAGTGTTGATTACCAGTAGGAAATGTCTTGACTTGAGCTTGAAGCAGCTTGAGATCTGAAGATGGTGTTGAAGAGACCGCAGGCATCGTTGGAGATGCTGCTGAAGGAGTGCATGTTCATCACACACATGTTCCCGAGAGCCTGACATGCCGTCAGGTTGGAGAAAACCTGCGAGCACACAACCTGTTTATGCACGACAGCTGAAACACACAAAATCACCTCCACATAAACTGACATTATGAGCTACAATATCACTACACAGTACTTTTTTTTTAAACACTAATGAAACACTTTTTGCATACTAACATTACATGTGCATATTTATTAAATGCATTTTGGCATCAGTTGTTCTTAAAATTTCTATGGCTATATTGAATGTCTATAGTTTGTCACCCACCAATCACAATTATGACTATAACAATTAAAAAGCTAAAACACAACACCCTCAAATCTCAAATATTCTTTTGTGCCACAATGAGCATAGAACTGGCTTCCTCTGATCAAGAAAATAAATATTTCAAAATAAAAGATGGAATTACAAGGCAAGCAGCTGCTGAGGAGTACAGGTTTTTGACGAACCAGGCAGACTGGACACTGAATTTCTGCAAGGAGAACAGAAGAGAAAACACAAATCAGAATACAGCAAAAAAAAAAAAAATGTTTTTTAACTCAAATAAAGTGAGAGTGGATAAGGAGACTCACCAACTGAGCATAGTTGACACTGGGATTCACATTAGTGGAGAGGCTGCCTGGAGGGAAACATAATCCTCCAGCCTGGGAAATCATATACCAACCGTTGATGACGCATGTATTCTGTGAGTCTGTTACTGAATGGTGTGGGTATGATGTGTCAGGAAGAGGATATGAGGATAGAGGGTCAAGGGAACTCACCAAGATGTTAGGAGGGTCACAATCACACGAGGTGGTAATGAATGAAGCCTGACATATCTCACACCTGAAAGACAAATCCAACCCTTACATACTACACATAGAAAATCTGGAATCAAGGCATCCTCTCTTTAGATAAAAACAAATGGGAAAAAATGTCCTGGAAGGAATAAAATGTGTCCTTAAATTGATGATGGTCATTAGCTGGTGCTTATCAAGTCAGTGCTCAACATAATGAGAAGTACCAGAGATAAGTAAACCTAACTTATCTGTAACAGGAGTTTAAATAATGTTTGTCAGCTCTCATATTTCCTCAACAACGTTTGACCTTCAATCCATAACTTATTAGAGAATTCTGCACTGATTTCACGTCCTCATTTGACCGAGGGTTTGATGTGTAGGAGTCCTTATCTATTAGATAACATATGCACTTTGACTTGAATAATGACACCCTAAAGGGGATTGTTTGGAGGTCTTGAGTCTTTAGCGTAATTTACTGATGGCTTTTGAATAGTAATTTGTATCAACATGTTGCTGTAGCCATCACGTAGAAATCTGATTCCCAACTTTCTATAGGAAGATGGGTTTCAGAAATGAATAGCTGTGTTCCACTTGAAAAAATTACATATACACTCAGGAAAGATTATAATACTTTTACAGAGATGTGGCAGCCCTATTTAGCATCTATGGACACATTGCCAGTTTCTATGATGGACGGGTTGTAGTTTTTGCATTCTCTTTGTTGTCAGTGCTTACTCTTGTCCTCCTTGCCTCTCGACCGTTTTTAATTTTTTATTTTATTTTATTGTATTTATTTATTTTCAAATTAATTTTATATCATTAATATTTTCATTATTTAATTTTATTTATCTATTTTTTCTCTCTCGCTTTTCAGTTTGTGGGTGGGTTGGGGAAGAGGTCTGGAGTTGTGTGTTTGTGTTTTCATGTATATCTTGTTGAATTGAAAACTGAAAAATAAAATATTCTTAAAAAAAACATGTTTGCTGTAGATCAAATAAATTGTTACAAGAGCACTCCAGTGATTATTTTGAGTGAGTGAGTATTATTGAAATTTATGAAACCATGTAACCAATGAATCACACATGCAGCTTGAGCAGCATCTAGTGTCAGACCTGGAAAATGGCTTTCAAGCACCACATGCATGGAGTGCTGTGCTCTCAAATCAGATCTTTGTCAAACTGTTACTGAACTTACTTCAAATGTATATGTGTAGTAAAAATTAAGGACAGTACTGTCACATAGAAAATCTGCCTTGATTCCAGATTTTCTATGTGACAGCATGTTTGCTATTTGACATGTTTGCTATTTGATCTAAAGCAAACATGTTGATATAAATGACTATTCAAAAGCCATCAGTAAATTACGCTAAAGACTCAAGACCTCCAAACAATCCCCTTTAGGGTGTCATTATTCAAGTCAAAGTGCATATGTTATCTAATAGATAAGGACTCCTACACATCAAACCCTCGGTCAAATGAGGACGTGAAATCAGTGCAGAATTCTCTAATAAGTTATGGATTGAAGGTCAAACGTTGTTGAGGAAATATGAGAGCTGACAAACATTATTTAAACTCCTGTTACAGATAAGTTAGGTTTACTTATCTCTGGTACTTCTCATTATGTTGAGCACTGACTTGATAAGCACCAGCTAATGACCATCATCAATTTAAGGACACATTTTATTCCTTCCAGGATTTTTTTCCCATTTGTTTTTATCTAAAGAGAGGAAGCCTTGATTCCAGATTTTCTATGTGACAGTACTGTTCATTTATATATTTTGATCAGCTTTATCCAATACATCCTGATAATCTAATTTCATTAAATCAGTAGTATGAAATATTGACACTCAAGTTAGATAGCTGCAGTTGCTACAGTCCAACTGTACTAATAAATTTTCATTTCAAGGTATATAGGAACTTGGTCAAATTCCTGAGTGTGACTCTGTATGAAACAGTGGGATACATCAGTGTTACTGTTTTATTGTATTGATACATACTTGTCCCCTCTTTGGTTTGGTACAGTCAAAGCAGGGGAGTTTCCATTACATGTTTCACACTTGGCCTCATTCAAAAGGTTTCCATTGACATCTCTCTCCACTGAAAAAACAACATATATCCATGTATACATAAAATACATAATTGCATATGCTAAAGCCTCATTGCACATCCAATGAGCAGGTACTTGGTGACTCACCCAGGACATTGCCTTTTGGGCACTTGCACGTCCCCTCATCACTGAGACTGCCTGGACAGCGAATACATTCAAGCCCACTTGTAGTTACTGCCTATAAAGAGAGAAAACTTGTCAAAACAGAACTATTACAAATGCTGTTAAACACTGTGTATGGAATGTGATATGCATAATTTGCAGTATAATGTGAGATGAAAAGCAAATGAAGACAAGCTTAATTACTCTTCTTACAGGTTTGTCAGTGGGACATTGCTGACAAGCAATGGAAGTCTTCTCAGCGATGACAGTTCGGTACCCAGTTTTGCAAATGCAGCTCAATTCTGCAAAAAAAAAAAAGGAAAGCCAGTGGTAAAGTTAGCAGGAACAGTGGATGCTGTACAGTGTTGTGAGTAAGATAATAGTTAATAACCAAATCCCTCTAAAAATTTTGATTTTCAAAAATGAACTAATGAATGAAATTAGTTTCTTTATTTCAACCATGTTTCAAAACAAAACAAACGATAAAAGATGAAAGCAAACAGGACTTACGACTAAGTGCATTGATGTAATGAACAAAAAAAAAATAAAGCCTGTATGAAACCTTGACTTCAATCTGAAAAAACAAATTCTTCAGGCTTAAATTTATTTCTTGTTTGAAAAGGAGTAGGAAGAAGTAAACACTTTATTCCCCTCTTCTTCTTTTTTTTGGGGGGGGGGTTATATATATATATATATATATATATATATATTAATATGTATTACAGACTCTGGTGGTTAAGACTGAAATTCATTGAGGTTGATTTTTTTAATTTGGGAGAGTCAAAAGTGACCGTAGTTGCAGAAACACCCATATATATATACATATATATATATATATATATATATATATCCAAAAAAGTCATTTTTGAGTTTTTCCCACTTCGTGCCATGATGTCGTGATTCATAGAGGTATGGGACTTGTATATTGCAGTGAAATACAAGGCCACAATGAGTCAAATGCAAAAAGAGCAAAAAAACGCCCTGAAACAGCTTGGGGATCAGAGGATTGATACTGCAATATTAATTCTAGCCTCATTGTCCAGTGTCAAGTGAGTTGAGATCTCTGCTGGCCACACGCCAGCAAAAAGTGGTATGAAATTGGGAAAATCAGGGACTTTCCAGCAGGGTAGCGACTGGACAGTTTGGTACTTTCACAATGAGGTATTGCTCTGAAAGAAGGAGCGGCAGGGTATAAAAGCTGCAACAAAAGAAGAATCGGAGTTATTCTTCATGGGGAGCTTCAAGACTCTTCAACCGACTCTCAGGATCTAGAGACGACGCCTGAACGACCCCATCGGGGGACAGGACTTTGATTTTACCACAAGAAGAGACGGAGATACTCTGATTCTACAATCAAGAAATAGAGACAGAGAAGAAGGACGCTTACATCAAGAAAGAAGATTCCAATTTGACGGGTGTGATAAGAAGAATAACCATTTCAACGCCAGTCGATGAAGGATTAAATAATTTTTCTTTCTAAATTCTTACTGACGCCAGGACCAAAGGACCGGTCAGGGATCACTCCGACTTTGGACAAAGTGGAGAGCCTCGTGTGATAGAGTTGCTTGGCCAGGCAACGCTCCTGTCTCCTTCTCCAAATCTGCAGGATTAATTCCCAGCTACAGCTTCATTCAACACAGGCAGTTAGCGTATTAGGGTACGACATTAAACAGACAATAATCATTTTATTATTGGGATTTTTTAATATTTTATGTTTAATCAATTTTGGATCAATTTATTCTGTATGCTATTTTATCAATAAATGTTCAATTGCATTTAAAGTGAAGTAGTGGACCATAGATCTTTGAATCTTTCGGTATTAAAAGGTGGTGTGTAATAACAAGGTTCTAATTGGTTACTCTAGCCAAAGAAATTAAACTTATCCTTGGGGCTTATATTCCTAAAATTAACCTAGCAATTCACCAAGTGCATAGATCAGTAAGAGGAGAGCTGCCATTAAACAGACGCGGCTAGCGTGGTATCTAAATTCCAGGGTTATTCGACAGGTGCCATTCTGGAGTAAGCAGGATAGGTGTCCGGACCTCGGCAGTCAGAAGCTAGGCGAGTCTCCTCACCACCAGCTTCGGTTATAATTTCCCAAAATACCTAGTGAGATCATTTCCATAGGATAGGGTGTCCCCTTAGTGGAGAGCTGGTCCAGAAGCCCCTACACAAGGGCAATCTCTGGGATCAAACACCAGACCTGTTGTCCATACTAAGCATATAGCAAACATCAACATTATTTGTTATTAATCCAAACAGCACACTGTACATTTTGATTTTAGGTGGACTTTCCATTTAACGGTCATGTTGTGAACTGATTTTGAAAAAAGTAGCTAACGTTAGCCATTTCTCACTTGACAGTTACGTTAACGTTAGCTAGCATCGACACAATTCACTGTGCTTACTTTTTGTCGTGTGTCGCTGATCACGTAACAGTCATAGTTATTTTAAGACTAATTTCACTTATTTGTTGGTACAGCATCGTGAGTAAATCAGTTGTTGTGATGTGGTGTGATCCTATCTGACCTGTTGGGCTCCGTCGCTGGTTTGGACCACACTTCACACACGAAAGGCTCGAGATATCGAAAAATTCTTCCGCAGTACAGTTTGAAGGATCTTTAAATGGGATGACAAACTGCTGGCAACTGTGTAGATCTGTGTAAATAATCAGAAATAATGTTAAAAGCACCCTGTATCTGTTAACAGCACACGGTAGCGTCCCCGTCGCCATGGCAAACAACGTTCTGCCTTTTTTTTACCCACAATCCTATTCATCCAGCGTGATGACGTCACGACCAAATTTCTGTGTGCGTCACAGAAAAAAGGTTGGTGCTGGTTGAATGTCAGCCAATTTAATGACATTTTGAGTTTGATAAATGCAAAAGTGTAAAAATTGATCCAAATGTAAATACAAACTATACAGATTGTCTTACTTAAAGAATATATATATATATATGTTTATGAGGTTAATTAATATATATTTTTTGTTAGAGGAACATTTTTACATACAGAAAAGTAAAGAGTAATGGTGAGTAATCACTTTTGGGTTATTTTAAGATTCTTAATTATTTTTCCACTGATATGTCATAAGGGGCTTTTGACAGGAAACGACTGCCTTGCAGCTGCTTCCTATTCACTTCCTTATGACAGCGCTTATTTATATACAGTTTATGTGACAGCGTGATATGTTTGTCCTCAAAACAGAGACAGAGACAGAGAATCGAGTAATTGATGAGATCACGTAAGTAATATTTTATAATGGAAATATTTAATTAAAATTGATCTTAAATGTATGAGAAAGAGTATATGAGATACGTGTTTATTAGAAGCCTTAAGCGTGTTGTACTTTATTGTATGTGTGGATCAGTGACTGTTGGAGGCAAGAAAATGAAGGTTTGGCGAAAAATGAACCCATGAGACTGAGTGAGAACGAGTAAAAGTCCCTTTCTCTTTCTGGCTGATGATTGTGGTCAGTTATTGATGAAAGACTTGTGGCTTTATGGCAAAAGATTATGATCTCCGTCCTTTCCCCGCCCTGATTTTTTTGCAGTAATATATTTTTTGTTTAATCTGAAAGTTCAGCACTTTTGTAACGAAGGCCAGATTTCTGTTATGGATTTTTATTTTTGTTGTTGCATTTGTTTTTAAAATGGAACAGAAAAAGGTATATGTGATAGGCTGTGATTACATTTAATACATTAGAACAGTGGACAAAATACAGTTCAGTAAACATATCATTGCTGTCACTAACTGTGTGTAAATTATGAATGCAGAGCTAAATACTGGGTAGATATTAAAATTAGTAAAATTCTGTAAAACCTCTATTTCAGCCAGAAACAGCAGTTACTTTTAAGAGCTTTGTCCTGCCTGTAGCTCCCACTCCGGTCCAGTAGGTGGCGGTAATGCGCATGAAACACAGTGAAGAGCCACAGGCTGTATAAATCCTTTAAAAGCGAGGGGAAAAGGCGGGCACCTCACTCACTCTCAGCAACTGCGTCGGGAGGCAGGGTGATAAAATTTTCCGCGCTATATGACGACTAACTTTAGACAGGACAACAGCAACAACAACCACATGTAGACCATTACCAATTGTACCCACGTGTGGTGAGTATTTATGGGCGCTTCATGCAGGAAAAACACGTTTATCCACATTTTTTCTTCTCCTGTTTCTTTTCTTTTCCCGTATGACGCACGTGTTTGCCCTGTGTAGTGGGAACACCACAATATACAACTGTTGATGCATTTTTTTTTAACCATTGTTGTCTTTACTTGTAGTTACCACCGGGAAAAATGACCATAATCCTGCGATTGCAAGGCCTTGATGTAAAGGCAGGCACTGAAGATATAAGGACATTTTTTGAACACCTTCACATACCTGAAGGAGGAGTGTACATTGTGGGAGGGCGTCTCAGAGAGGCTTTTATTGCGTTCAACACTGAAGAAGACGCCCAGCTTGCCATGCGGAGCACTGGAAAGTCCCTCAAAGGATCTGAGGTGGCTTTACATGTAAGCAGCATGCCAGAGCTGGAGCAGAAACTGAAGTCCTTGTTAAAGAGGAGGAAGCCCTTCCCCACACAGCTTCCTGTGAAGAAACCACAGCCATCTCCTGATGCAAATGTGTTCCCTTCAAATGAATCTCCTCCTGAACCCTATACAGAAAATCTACCACCCCCTACTGCACAGCCTGTTGATGCCAACGCTGCAACTCTGCCACAGCTTCTTCATCCAGATATTGATAATTCACAACCTTCAAATGTAGACTCACTTGATTCTAGCACAGCATTTCTTCTTGGGGTTTGTACAGTTCTTCAAGGCCTTCAGTCATCTCTTCAAAGCAAAAACAATGACGCAGTGCCAAGAGTTGAGTTCCACAAAGCTGACCCCAGAGTTGTGTGTAACGAGATGAGGGCTCGGAAGGACAACCTGGACTCAAGACCAGGTTATGTCAGGCTCTTTGGCATGTCCGCCTCCGTTACAAAAGAGGTAATCTGCCAGTTTTTCAAAGGGCTGTCTGTACAGGAAGTGATAGTGAATGTAGATTTGGGGCGTAGCCGCGGCTGCCTCGTGAAGTTTGCAAACATGCAGGATGCGAATGCGGCTCTTCTCTTCAACCAACAGTCAATGGGCCCAGTCTGTGTGGAGGTGCGGGGAGCAACTGAGAAGATGTGGACTGGTGCAGTGCAAGAATGTGAAGCTGCTTTTGATGCCGGAGAGAGCGTGAAACCCCAGCAAAACCCTCTTAAGGAAACTGCAAACCAAGAACCAAAAAACACTTTTGCACAGCGGCGAAAGAGGCGGCCTGTTGACCAGTTGCCATCTAAATCATCAAAAAAGCCAAGACTCGACCATGACCCAACCGCTGCTTTCTCACCACTTATGGAGTACACGGTCATGGTCAAGAATCTGCCCAAAGAGATGACCAAAACTGAAATAAAAGAATTGTTTGGATGTCCAAACATGGCTCACAATAAGGTATTGCATCTGCTTGACGTGAACAGCAAAAGAACAGACACAGCTTTTCTTCTCTTTAATTCCAATGAGGATTACGAATATGCAATGAATCTCACTGGCTGCCATGTTGGCTCTGATGCCATTGAGGTCACCTCAGTCACTAAAAAGGTGATGAGGGAAATGATGGAGAACGCGCATCCCAGGAGTCTGGAGAGTTGTCCAAAGACTGACTTAATGAAAGGATCAGCCCGAAAGCGGAAATTAAATCCAGTGAAGACATCAAAAGAAGCACCAAGTGTGAACTTTGACCCAGCAGCTCAGACATGTCTGTTTGTTAGAAATATGCCTGCAGACGTACAGAGAACTGATGTAAAAAGACTTTTCTCCAAATTCCATCAGCTGATGAAAATCATCTTACTGTACAACCGTGAGGGTGAAGGTATTGGTGAAGCCGTGCTTCAGTTTAAATCAGAGAAGCTCGCTGAGCTGGCTCACAGACTCCACCATGGTCAGGACTTCCTGGGGACACAAGTTCTTCTCACTCGCATAAATGTGAAGCAAATGGAGGACATCTTGGCAAGAAATATTTGAGGAAGTTGAACATTAATGCTTGAATTCAGGCAGCCTGGCAAAGGCCCCTCCACCCCATCAAGTTTCTCTTAATTTAAGGTTTTCTACTAATTTTTTATGTTCAAAAATAACGGTTACCCATTACCTTTGTGAATATTGCAATATAAAATAAATCTTTTTATACTGTTGAGCCATTTAACCTTACTGTATTGTTGTTTATGGCCATATATATCTGCATGGTTGGAATTTATCTTCTTTGAAAGTATTTTGTGCTGCAGAAATCTATCCCTGGAAGGAATCAACCTCACCTTCTGTCTGGAGGAAAGGCATATATGCTTTATAGTCTAATCTTGGGATACTTTAAGTTGTTTCACTGAAACCTGCTCCAGCAGGAGAGAAATGTCTTCATGCTTCAGTGGGACTTCATTCATTGGCTATAGAAGAATTTCAATATTTCAAAGGAAACAAAGAAATAAAGAAGAATTTCAATTTTGGAGAAAGATTTGAACTCGTCACCCAAGAAAATGCCCCCATTTATCAGTGCTATTTTTTTACTGTCCATCTGGCTTCCCACTACATTTCTCTTTATACATCCAAGACTTTTCCTCTCTCCTGTGTTGAGTGTGAAAAGGGCTGTTGGGATGGCTCGAACACTTGTGTGGCTAGATCCGAGCCATTATGTTTCCCTTTTACAGAACCAGGGCTGTATAGGAGCATCAGATTTAGTTTCAGTACATAGAAGAGACAGAATATGAGGAGATCTTCACTGAATTTGACAAACATGTATCTCACTCCACCTTTAAGCTAATAGTTTTAGTGAATGGATTTCACAACACAATTTTCTCCATTACTTTTATTAGAACATGGCCATGGGAAATTAAAACTGGTGGTACATGTTCAGTTAAAACTGATGAAAACCTGTACACATCCATGTTACACATCTTCCTGAATTGTAAAGAACTTAAAAAAAAAAAAAAAAAATACAACTAGGTAGCAACAGAAAAAAACTGCCTAAAAGCATTAACATCTACACAAAATAAAATTATGTTCAACTCCGGCGCGACAGAGGGATGAGAAGATCGAAGCGTTCCACTTTGTGATTGTCATTTGTAAAACCGGGATGGACCTGCAGAGAGAACAAGACGGGATCATAAAAAGATGGTTCGCCTGTGTTACGTCTTACATGTTATTTCAAATAATTTTTTAGTTCTCCGGTCAGTTACCATTACGTGACCTTCTACATTTGAGTCATGTATCAAATGGACGGGATGAGAGAGGAGCTGCATACATACCTGAGGAGAAGCTTGTGGAGTTCATTGACAAGCTGTTCAGACTCGAGCCCTGAAGAGGAAAAGAAGAAGGGATTAAGAAGACGACCATGAACATATTGCAAAATACACTCACTCGATCAACTTATGTCATAATAGAACAACAGAAATCTGGACACAGGCAAGTCTGGTTCAGAATGAGATATGAATGATGCATCTAAAGAATCCTCGGACAGTAAAAGATTGGCTTGGTCTAGTGATTTAGATGCAGAAATCTCTCAAGCTGACTGGAAGACGATTTGTCATAATGCACAACGTCAGCCTATTAACACCAGATTGAAACTATTACAATTTAAATGGATTATGCGCACATACATCACTCCTGCCCTGTTACATCTCTTTGATAACAATAATCCTGATTTCTGTATTAAATGCAGCCAAGAAGAAGGACCATTATTACACTGCCTATGGAGTTGCCTCAAAATTAAAAAAATCTGGGAAAAAGGTCATACAAACTACATCTGATATTATCTCTATCAACACTGTATAGCAACTTCCTGGAAGAGCACTGAATCTCCCACAGTTAAACATTGGTTTAACAGTCTTTCCAATGTTCTAGCCATGGAGAAGTTAACCTATGCCACCAAGGGAAAAATACAGAGCTTTTTGAAGCTATGGGGACAATTTATTGAATATCTTAAAAGTCACCGATCAAGATGTTGAACACTTTAAAAGGACAATGAAGTGTATAAAGAGAATGTAATATTCAACACAGCAGCTACATAGGAAATACAGGGGTGTAAAAATTTTTTTTTACTATTATTTTTGTATCTATTGTTTTTTTTGTTTTACCTTGTTTTGTTTTTTGTTTTAGTGGTATTGGTATTTGTCTTGTCTGTTTTTTTGTTTTGTTTTTAATCTAAGAATATGGGCATGTAAACCCTCATTAATGTATGCGTCATGTTAATTCTAAAAACCCAATAAATATAATTTTCAAAAAAAAAGTGAGATATGAATAGTCTTGAAAATCTGGTTTTAAATTCAAGAGTAAAAACAAGCTCCATACCGTTGATACGCTCCTCAGTCTGTACTCCATCAGCACATCTGTTAGTTTCTGTGTCACCTTCAGCACCAGCTGAGCATCACTCTCATTCTCTATCCGGAATGTATCCTGAAAATAGATCAAGAATTTAATGTATGCTTGAATACAACTGACAAATATAAATTACCTTTAAGGAAATATTTTATCTAAAACTAGCAGACAAAAAACTCAAAATTACTTCTGCTGCAGGTAAGGTATCACTTATTTTGGCAAAACTGGATCATATTGAGAGGAAAATGCATAATGGTTTCCCCTCTTAATTTCCTCGACTCAGCGATTTAGAGAAGCCCCTTTCAGCCTGCAGTTTCAAGCCACTATTGAAACTGCAAATACTGGATTTCAGACACAAATTAGAAAGACATTTGAGTTTTGAGTTGGAAATTGTTTTTATAGAATGACTCACGAGGATAAGTGACACTGACGCTGTACTGAGATACAGTTGATTGTTAAAGCCATTTCTGCCAGACCTTCCCTCAGCCATGGTATATACCAGGGGTGTCAAACTCTGGCCCGCGGGCCAAATTTGGCCCGTAGTGTAATTTTATTTGGCCCGCGAGGCAATACCAAATTATTATATTATTGTACTATAAAAGCTGACCCGCCGGTATTATACGGCGCATTTACCGCTAATACTAGATTTATTATTGTTATTTTATTTTTAAATGTATTAACCTGTTGAAAAAGTTTATTTTGATATTTAAATCAGAAGGATGCAAATAGAAAAGAGGCATACGATTTTTATTTAATTTTTATTTAATAAATTAATGACATTGATGTGTTTTTTATTTGAAATTTGATTTTGCATGTCTGCACTATTTAGTTATATATTGTATGTTTATAAGCGTTGCTGGTTCCATATTTAATGTTAAAGCAAAACATGTTTGGTATATATTAAAAGGTTTATTTGTTTAATGTTGGCCCGCGATTTTATTCAAGTTTTAATTTTTGGCCTATTATGTATTTGAGTTTGACACCCCTGGTATATACGGTTTAACATTATGCTAATGGTAGGGGTCAAGTTTGTCAAAATATGACCAAATATGACTCCTAAACCTATGCATACTTGGGATTAGTCATTGAATATGCATGAACCAAGTGATCCTGGCTCTGTACCGCCTTCAGTGGCAGTAACAGAGGCATTAAATTGGTGAGACTGTTCAAGATGAGCTCAATGTGAAGCACCAACACCGTGCTGCTTCGGTGACCAACAGTCAGATGATAAAAAAAGGAAGTGGACCATATCATCAGAAACACGCCTCCCACTTGAGTCAGACAGTAATCAAACCGTTTTAAGCAAAATGCAGAACAACTTTGCTCAACTATGTAGAATCTCAACAGTGTGAAACAGCACCACATGCAGTTCTTCTGCCTTTATTGTTTTGAATGAAAAAAAAAAAAAGGATTTAGAGGGCCTCCTGAAATAAAGGCTGCAAGACAGACACCGTGCTGGTCTTCTTGGCATAGGAACAGTAAGTAAAGTTAATACTAGCTGGCTTGTCAGGTGTTGTGCTGTTTCACTGGCTTGATGTTTGGTAACGTTAGCAAAGTTGCTAATTTTTTATCCTAATCATAAATGTAATCATAAGTGCTGATGTACAGCTGTTCTTGATTGTGTAAGGGGTGAAACTGTAGGGAAGGCAAAACGTTAACAATAAAAATTATATGCAATGTTTCTTTTATTAAATAACACATTTGTTAAGTTGTTGGGGGACCCATTGTGAGAAATGATTCACGTACCAGGTAAGAGAGCAGTGTATGAGGAGCGTTGCTAATTTGTGGAGCTGCTCCCATCAGGCCCGGCCTCTCCAGTGGCTTGTCCATTGGTCTGTCCATTGGTCTGTCCATGGAGCGTGTCCCCATTTGGTTGCCTCTGTACTCATCAGGATACATTCTTCCTGGGTTGTCCTCCAGTAGTCCACTCCTTCCATAGCCATCTCTTCCACCACCTGATCTAAAACCATCTCGAACCCCAGGTGGGCAATGATCCATACCATCCGGGAAAGGTCTTCGATCCATACCAGAGTCAAGGAAATCTTGCTTTGTCGCGTAATCATAGCCCCCGAACCCGTGATCCCCATGGTCCCCGGGATAGTCAGACAGAGGACCACCCCGAGGAGGAAACTCCCCTGGAAACCTCGGGTCAGAGATCCTCGGACCTAAGAGACCTGTAACATTTGAATAAATACAGTCATACAAAAGAAACATGGCATACATGCAGAGTATTACACAGATTATGCTTCAGTGATAAAAAATGATTTACCAAAGGGGGGTCCCTTTAATCCTAGCCCTGGTCCTGGTGGAGGAAGAGGTTTAGGAGCAGCAGAACCTGTGAGAGAGGTATGGACACAACAGACATTCACAACTGAATTTATTGACCAACAGGAAATCCTTTAACACATTCAACTAATTCACAGCACAGTAACTCACGGAGTCCTTTGAAAGCAGCAACTTCAAAAGGTTCCCTCAGAATCACCTATAAGCCACAACAGGAAAATGTAAAAAAAAATGTAAGCTGCTCAAAAATAAACATGGAACATGGGAGTATGAAACTCACCTTAAGTTGTCCCCTGCCCTCTGCCCTTTCCACCTCAGCTGCAACTTCTTTGATGGCCTTCCTTACAGCAGGGTCTTTGATGGCCTGTTCCTCTTCTTGAGTGACCTTTTCAGGGTGAGCCTTTTTCTGTGCAGATGGCAGAAAAATAGACAAAGATTACAAATTATGCCGTAAGCCATTGAGTACCAAAGAAACCTAGCCTGGGTATACCCAGACTGCCTTGCACGCTCAAATTTAATTTCGAACTGCGAAAGGGTCCGGAAACCAGGAAGCATTCTTAGCCCTGTTTTAGGGATCCAATCACAGAGCGGGGAGGGACAGCAAGGCGATGACGCGTACTACTCGGCACTTGGAAGCTTGTAGTTTTCCGGATCCAACATGGCTGCTGCAGACGCGAAACTCTCTTTAGCTGTAGATGGTGTTTTAAATAGTTTAGAGCGAAAGTTGAAAGGTGAAAGGTCTCTCGGCGGCTCCGCTGTCCCCCGGCTCGTAGCGAGATCACCGGTAGCGCCGGCTCGTAGCGCCGCACCGGCGAGACCGTCGGTCACCGCCGGTGATCTGGCTACGAGCCGGGGGACAGCGGAGCCCCCAGAGACCCGCAGCAGCTTGTTTGTTGCCCATAAAATCAGTGGATGTGTGTGGCTGAATGACATGAAGGGGAATAAAGCGTGAAAATAAATAATCTTGCAGAAATCGAGAACTGGAGAAGCAAAGCAGCAAGCAACACTCTCTCACAGACACACACACAACAAACATCCATCTCTGTTGCTCTACTACGTCATCTGGTATAACTGATCTGATTGGCTAAGAGCTACCTACAGACGCTTTTGATAGACATTCATAGCGCCCAATAAACGGCTCTGGAGGATCGTAGACCACGCCTCCTCTACGGAGAAATGCATTGCCCGTTGCCAGACTAGACCTCATTTGAGAATAGTCTGGTGTTAGCCAGGCTAAAAGAAACCAGCAATACTCACCAAGTATCTGAAGCTGTGTTTCCAGCCTTTCACATGGGCGAGCATATCAGGCTGCAGGCGGGTGACGGCACAGAGTTTGCACTGGTAGTGTGGTGCGACAGATTTACTGGGGCTGCGGTACTCCCACACATACTGAAGGCCTGTAAACATATGATGATCATTGGTTATGCATATGGAAATTATATTCCATACCAGAAGGGGAAGACAGAGTATGTAAGGGAAACAGAGCTTCTGCTTACCAATGATGCACTCGGTGACCCCATTCAACTGTTTGCTGAGAGAGGGTATGGTCTGGAGGGATGTCCCTTTGGTGAATACTGAGAAAACAACAGCGTTCAGCACAAAAGTTTCATAATGATCTACAACTGATAAACAGGTGAGACACTAGGGCTGGGCAATAGGGCCAGAATCTTCTATTAAGGTAATTACATATGTAAATACAGAAATCTATAAAAAATACTGCATATTTTAGTATTGAATAAATAAATTGTCTACTGTAACAAAAAATACTGTGTTGATGATAGGTCATCATGTCGCCCAGCCCCATGGGACAACAAAGTCCATGCCAAACAAAACAAGTTCAACAAGCCACTTTGTTAGAAATACCTTGGGGAAAACCTAATTATAATAGTCATAGTTAGGGAGACGATGAAGATAAGAAAGTGCGTTGTGTTACACTACCTGCAGTGTCGGATGACCAGTGAATTATTCTGTCTATTTAAACTGAACAACTAGAAATTCAAACTCCTTGTGTGTGCTTTTGAAGCCTGGGGGAAGAACGGGAAGAGAAGTTCTCGGCTGACCCCCATTTAGGCCCAAACTGGGTGACAGGACACCAGCTCCCATGATGCACTGCCTCGCACTGTGCCCAACCACAGAAGAAACACTTCTGTGTCACACTAATGAAGCAGTCCAACTGTGAACACACAATAAAATCCTGCACAATTCTGATACTCTGTAAGATGGCATGGGTTACTACTATTAAGTAATAAAAGCAATAAAAAATATCACTCAAGCCAGTGTAGCACAGGCCACTGAAAAAAAAAAGATTACTGCATTTAGCAGTGTTAAAATACTTAATGGGGGAAAAGACAGGCTTTATACAACCATCAGAGCACAAAAAGTGCATTCAAATTTCATTAGCAACAATTGCAGATGCATGGTTGTATCACTGCATGTCCCACTGCTTTAAGACCACGTGCAGCTGTCACTATGGACTCATGGAGCTTATGGTGCTGCTCATCAATAAAGCAACATCTTAGGAGAATGTGTTGACATTTCTAATATTGTTCAGTACATTTTTTAAAAACTATCTAAATGTTGAAAAAATGGATTTGAAACAGGCAAGATACTGGAAAATATATTGCAGGATAATTTGTGCAGTGCAAACACTGATCTCCACAGATGGCACCGAAACAGCCCCCATCTCTGAGAGTTTGAGTCTCAAAGAGTGGTGAACATGCCACCACCCGTGACATGAAGCCGTGAAATCAAGATCTCAAGCTTCAACTCCCGGTGGCACTGTGTATAGAGGACTTACCTATATCAGAATGCTGCAGCTGCTTTTTCTGTCAATGGAGGGAATAAACCCACATGAAGGAGAGAGACACATACAGGCATTAGTGACAGAACGACACTTAGCAGAGAGGACTGAACTCCCCGTCCATGTCCGCCACACTATGTATGCCATAGAGCAATTACTTATTCTCCATGACCTCTGCATCAAGCAGCAACAGTCAAAGAGACACTCTAAATTCTCATAAAATGAGAATGTAGAACAGCAACACTTAAATGATTTGTTTAATAGCTACGAAAGAGAAAGGGTTGACATTGTCAATAAAGTAAATTCAATATGCGACCATGTCCAAAGTGTCCTGATTAAAGGTATAATTTGTAGAAAGTATCGGTTGGTGTTTGCAAGCACACATTTAAAGTTGGCCCCTCCTCCCGGGCTACTTGGGCTACGCAGGACGGTGCTGCATTTCTGGATTTTGTGCACAGAAGAGCTTCATGCTGGCGATGCATGTGCTGTGTCTTTGTCTGACAGACACAATGGCCGACACAGCAGCACTCTGCACACAGCAGAGGACAGAAACCTGGAGCAGGGTACACACTGGATTGCAGAAAAACACACCGCTATGCAACAACATCAAATAACACAGTTTACATAGATGCATGGTGCAGTGGGCCAGTATCATATACAGAGGGGCGTGACAAATCGGTGATATTTGACGACCTGGGAACGGGCTGCTCACCCCACACGCTATTATTGGCTGGGGGATACACACCCCATGTGGGGCCCAAAGGCTCTTTGCTGACGCCCAAAGATGTCCTGAACACAGCAAAATAAGAGGGCAAGGTCTCTGCAGATACAGACACCACCACACATTCTATTTTTGCGTGAGTCTACACATTGTTTTGTTTTTTTAAATGGGTATTTTCTGCATATTATACCTTTAAAGAACAATGAGGTCAGGAGTCATTTTCACAGAAGAAAAAAATTAAGATGTTGCACCAAGTCTATTCTCCTTTTCCACAGTTTGTATTGTGGCCTTACACACAGTGTGGTGTGTTTGGGAGCCCTGAATGAAGTGTGAGGATTGAAAACAGCAAACACAAACAGCAAGATTAGGGAAAAAACACACTCACTCCCCCCCCCCTTTCAGGAAGAGCAAGGTAAAGGGGTTCCCTGCATTATTTTGTAGCCTGGATTTGGGTTCCTCTCTTGCTACCATCATAGGACTTACTTAACGAAAGACCAGATGAATATCAAATCCATCTTGATGCATGTGGCTCATTAAGCCCACAGTCAAATCTGAGAAAGGAAACCCCATTGAAGAAATGTTTGCATTGTGAAACTAACAAACTGGTGCTAGGAAAACCCTTCAAACCACAACAGTGACAACAGGGCACACACATACGTGAGGCCCAGACCACTGAGTGAGGTCTTCATAATCCAGAGTGTAAATAAAGCCTACGAGCACATAGGCTGGCACCAAGTCCACCTGCCAAGAACTGCTGCCGCCTGGCTCTCCACCAGGCCTCACAACAGCAAGTGTACAATACATCTGAGAAAAAAATATCAAAAGGAAAACGAGTTTCCTTCATGAGCGGCCAGCATCATGTGAGGTAATACCAGTGTAGTTTTAGTAATGATAGTTTTTTTAGTAGTGTACATGTGATCTAAAGTGGTGCTAACTTACATCTAAGTGTGATACTTACCCTGCCTACTCTCCTTTGCATCACCCTCGGCCAATTTGTAGGTGGAGGGTGGTTGAAGCCTGAGCCCTGACCGTCCATTCTTCAATTTACCTCCACTATGGGACAAAAAGAAGATCGCATCAAAATAATTCCTATTCCAAATATTTCCCCTTAACATGTATACATACTCTCATCGGTGTTATTGAGTTATTATCGATCTCATCTCAGCAAATATCCGTTTTACTTGCGTTGTTTCGTTTTCTCTCCGGCCCAGACTAGCCTTAGCTTACAAGGCGTTTTTCACAACTTACGCTAGTCGTGAGCAATATCTTAGCAAGTGCCAAATATCTTGTGCATTTCCACTAGGAAGTGAGATAACAATTACCTGACTTACCCAATATATTTTGAAGCAAACTGTGAGTTCCTAAAAGCACAAGGTCGGCAGAACAGCAGGAGCAGACACGCTGTGTTGATTTATAAAAAAGCCGTTTCTGAAGAAATAGGACGCCGTGCTTTTGCCACTTTAAAAAAGACGAGATGTAAGTATTTTATTTCTGCGCTTTACAACAAACCTGAGAATACCATCACAGTAATTCTTTAGCAAAATCACATTTAAAAGTGTGCTGTTGAGCATAAAAGACGTCTAATTGCCAATGTTTTAAAAAATAAAATAACAATTATAATATTTTATAGGCACTGGTGAGGACTACTATTACATGCGTTCGTTTTGGACGCCGGTGCTGGCCGTTGTAACTTGCCGAAATTGACGTTAATATTTCTCATTACACTTGAATCTTTAATTGTATTAATTCTAATAACATGTGAGTTTATACAAATGCGCATAAATCTTTAAAACATCTATAAGGTGCCATTTATATAGGTTTCACGTTGTAAGCCCCGCAGCCGTTACGCTCTGAACACCCAACAGGTATGTAGCGTTTCATGTACACAGAGTCAGAGGACCCAAGGCATCAACACGATTCAAGACAAAATATATTTTCTTATATATGTATTGATAATTGTTAGCAGGGGGGCAACCCGTTATCTCTAGACACCGAGTGAGTGTTTACTGCTGTGTTAACCTCTGACAGTAGTAACCAAGACTTTTTTTCTGTGGTAAGTAAAATAAAGAAGTCGCATGCTTGATGCTCAACCACGATACGAGACAGTTAGCTACATGCTAGCTAGCTAACAGACCTCACGTTAACGCAGGTGCAACTGAATATAGCGTTCCCACGAGTCGGGGTAAAAAAAAAATAGCAGTTTGTGCAGGAAAAAAAACGTTTTTAATACGTTGGCAGTCCGGTCCAAACATGTGCCACAGATCAGTATGGAAGTCAATGCACTAATTCAGTTCCATCATCTCACTGTAGACTGCAGAAATGAAGTCCAAGAAGAAGAAGAGACAGGATGATTTCCAGAAGGTCAAGTTAAAGGTGGGGAAGACGAAACCAAAAGCTGATAATGCCACCAACACTAACTTCCGCACAAAGGGAATCCATCTAACTGAACAGCTGAAGAGAGACACAAGTGGCCCCACCACACACAGACAGCTTGGTATTAATGTAAGTTCTTCATCTGCGTTTCACATGTCACCAGATGAATGCTTTCTCTATAAATTAATGTTGTGATTAATACAGTTTGTCTGCTTTCTCTCCCTTACGTCTAATCCACCAGGACCTCCTTTCCCAGCTCCACCATTACAATGCCAATGTGAAAAATAGTGCCTTGTTGGGGTTGAAAGAGTTGCTGTCCCTTAACCCATCTCTGTTAGAGCAGCATCTTTCTCGCCTGCTTTCCGAAGTGGCAGCTGTTTTCACAGACAAAGATGGCAATGTTCGGGTTGCAGCTACACGTGTGCTCAGGTTTGTCATGCAACTGTGAGACCGGAATACAATAATACTGAAATTGGCTTTTGTTTATTTCTCAAATAACATGCACTAAACCAGGGGTGTCAAACTCTGGCCCGCGGGCCAAATTTGGCCCGCAGTGTAATTTTATTTGGCCCGCGAGGCAATACCAAATTATTATATTATTATTGTAAATTAATGACATTGATGTGTTTTTTATTTGAAATTTGATTTTGCATGTCTGCACTATTAAGTTATATGTTGTATGTTTATAAGCGTTGCTGGTTCCATATTTAATGTTAAAGAAAAACATGTTTGGTATATATTAAAAGGTTTATTTGTTCAATGTTGGCCCGCGATTTTATTCAAGTTTTAAATTTTGGCCCATTGTGTATTTGAGTTTGACAACCCTGCACTAAACTATCTCAAATTTAATCTGCACTGCTTCCAGGTTCATTGCACAGTCCGTGCCTGCAGAAAGAGTGGCTCCATTTTTCCCCCTCCTCAGTGCCCACCTGTCTTGTGCCATGACCCACATCGAGACAGGCATCCATGAGGACGCCATGAAGGTTCTCGATGTGTTGCTGGAGCACTACCCTGCTCTGCTAGCATCACGGCCTGCAGTCCTCCTCACTAACTTCTTAGAGTTGATCTCTCACAGACAAAGCAGCACAGGAGCAAAAAAGGCCCAGGATCCTAAGGGACGAACCTGGGCGCTGTCGGTAAACCCTAACAGGGCTGTGACTAGTCAGCAGTGGCGGCTCTCTGTGCTCCTCAGGTATGGAGGCCATGTGCACACAGGCTCTGAAGAATTAAGTACAATTATAATTCTAGCTGTTAACCCTTTGTTTTGTTTCACTTTCAGGCTTGGCCGCTTTCTGCAGGCAGTAGTTGAGGAAAGACCAGTAGAGGAAAGTGATATTTTTAACCCAACTGAAGGAGTGTTTGGCTCGAGTGGAGAGGGCAGGCTTACACCTCTGTATCTCAACTGGGAGGACCTCACCTACAGCAAGGTCGGAGTGAAGGTGTACGAGTATTCTGGGGCCAAACCTACTCCACGGTCCACCTTCAGACTCAGGTATGACTTCACAAACTCCTTTAATCATCAAGGAACAGGTGACAGAGACGCTCATTTGTAAACATATAACAGAAATGTACTTAACTAATATTTTATATAAATTTAGGGGCACCAAAATTATGGAATACCTTGGGCAAAGAACTCCATCTGTATAAACTGTTTCAAAAGATGTCTAAAAGCCCATTTAACTGCTGTTTTAAAATTCTAATTCACACACAAATACACTTTTATATCATGTTCATATTTTTGTTTGTATATTGTTATTTTTGTTTTTGTCCTTTTAACTTGTTGATGTTATACATATGTTTTTTCTATTATTTTGTTATTACTTTCTTATAACTATTACATTTTAGGTGGAGGTTTTATATAAGCCCATCTGGGTTTTCTGCCTCTCCCTGCACTTTACATTTTTGTTATCTTTGTCATTCTATGTAATTCTAACTGTGCAAAATAAACAAATAAACAATAATAATTGATTATAAAATAATATTTAAATAGTGCATAGTGTTACATTTGTCTGTATTAAAAGAATCATTTGAAATCATCAAATATTTGAAATGCTGCTGAAGTGCATGGCACTTAGCACTATGCATTTGGACATTGCAAATTGTCCTACAACATATCACCAAAAAAAACAATAAAAAAACAATATTTTTTTAATGAAGGTGAATATACATAGCAAAATTTGACTAAAAAGATACGGCATTTTAGTGCACATTATGTCGGTATGTCATTTAAATGTGTAAATTAATAAAATGGTTCTGAGTTGATTAAGTTTCTCTTTGTTTCAGTTTAATTGAAACAGTTATATTTCATGTAAAACATTGTTTTTTCCAATTCTCTTGCTGTGCAGACCCGAGATAGACCCTGGACCTGCAGTGGGTGAGAGTCTGGACTCAGCTGAGGCTGTCCAGAGCTTTGCAGCCACACTGGTGCCTCTTCTGCTAGAAGTTTGGGTGGAAGCCAGTACCAGTGACTCTCCCGGGAACAACACTGAGGGTGCTCACCTGCTCACTCCAGACGCCATGTCAGTCATGTTCCAGGTGTTGTCTATTCTTCAGCTGCTGAGAAAACTGGCACCACAGCAGGAGCACCAGGATGCACTGGTGAGAAGTTGAGAGTAAAAATATTGTCTAGAAGTTTTTCATAAAGGAAGTAGTTTGCTAAAAATGCCTTGTCTTTGTGTAGGATGCATGGTTCTACAAAGAATACCTGGGTGAATTTAAGCAGCACTTTATGAAAAACTTTCCCTATGGTGCTCGGGACACACCCAAATCTAGAAAGAAGGTTGATCTCAAAAGGTAAGAAATATCAGTGTAAATATGTCGGACAAACATCCTTACTTGCCCCCTTCCTTAAAGGCACTATGTGAAGCACTAGACCAGGGGTGTCAAACTCAAATACACAATGGGCCAAAATTTAAAACTTGAATAAAATCGCGGGCCAACATTGAACAAATAAACCTTTTAATATATACCAAACATGTTTTGCTTTAACATTAAATATGGAACCAGCAACGCTTATAAACATACAATATATAACTAAATAGTGCAGACATGCAAAATCAAATTTCAAATAAAAAACACATCAATGTCATTCATTTATTAAATAAAAATTAAATAAAAATCGTATGCCTCTTTTCTATTTGCATCCTTCTGATTTAAATATCAAAATAAACTTTTTCAACAGGTTAATAAATTCTGCCTTTCTTTTCTCCATTTTTGGGAAGGGGTAGCTGGGAGACAGCTCTAGCTTGAGGTTGCTATGACGACTGTCACAGATGAGCGTTTCTGGGTCCTGTCCTGATTGAGGCGCCAAAACAACAGCAGGGCATTGTGGGATTTGTAGTATTAGCTGTAAATGCGCCATATAATACCGGCGGGTCAGCTTTTATAGTACAATAATAATATAATAATTTGGTATTACACTACGGGCCAAATTTGGCCAGAATTTGACACCCCTGCACTAGATTAATGTATTTATCACTTTGTATTTCCAATGTGTGAATAGATTGTAAAGTATATTAAAAATTACACCTCCCCTAAGATTTTCTTAAAATTCCACATTGCATCCATAAACTACCCAGGACCTGTAATCATACCCATTGTTATGAAGAACTGAAATGGCAATAACAACTGTAATCCCTCTGCACTTCCTTTAGGAATAAGCAGACTGCAGCCATCCCAGGATTGACAGTGGAGCCTCTGGCCCTAAACATCACACTGTGCCAGGTCATGGTGTCCCTCAGTCAAAGGCAAGGACTAGGACGAGAGACGGATGGAGAGTGGCTGACACCTCTGAAGACGTTTGTCCGAGACACTCTGAGCAGTGGAGTGAAACTGAGCTACAGGCAGCTCCACATGCTACTGGGCACCGTATGGCGGATGGTGCTCACACAGAGAAGCAAAAGTAAGCACTGGCAGTTTATATTTAAAAGTGTGTCTGACTTAAAAAAAGCAAGAACTCAGATTAGAAGGTTCTAATGTTATTAATATGGGCAATATGTACATTAGAACCGACCTAAAATTTGAGGAAATATAAGTGTAGTATCCTATGACACAGAGCCGGCCCAAGGCATAAGCGAACTAAGCGACTGCTTAGGGCCCCGTGGCCACTAGGGGGCCCCCAAGAGCAATTAACAAAAAATATGTACATATTTTGTTTAATATTTTGCATGCATGAGTGACACTTTCTTTATGATCAAAGATATATTATTGTACAAAAATACAATTTTATGTCTACAACGCCAAGATAAAAGGAATGTTTTCACGTTTTTCAAAAATAATAAACCAGATGACACTTTTACAGTAAAAATAATGCTTTAACCCCAAGTCACTCTATAGTTGAATGTGATAAATTTTTAGATTAAAAAACACATGTGACACCCTGGACTTCATTCATTCATTGGTATCATTTGTATCATTATTGTATTGGTATTATTTATGTAATTAACTGGGCCACCCCCTTAAATGTGTGAAGACATACCAGGCTGACTATAGCATAATGTAAACAACACTGCCAGAGCCGCAATGAGTTTATAGTAGGTGTGTGAATGATCAACAATCAATAATATTGGCAGAAATAGAGGGCCCCCGAAATTGAATTTTGCTTAGGGCCCCATGGAGGCTTGGGCCGGCTCTGCTATGACCGGATTATGGGTTGCTATCCAGATACTAATTTGTGAACTAGAATAAATCTTTAACGTAACTTGAACATTAATGTATGAATGTTTTTTGTATTTGTGCAGCAGTGACAGAGGACCTGTTAGCAGCGGTGTATGTCTACTACAAGCAGAGACACCTGACTCTACAGACACGATCTCTGCTGCTGTCTTTCTACAGCAAACTCTACCTGCAAGAGCAAGGACATACACACATAGCGAGGTAATGTCAGCAACTCTTATTCAACATCTGGAGATTCAGAGTTGCTTATTTGTTCTTAATTGTACTTGTACCCCATCTGTAGGAGAAAACACTAATATATTTGTTATAAAAATTTTTACTAATCTGGGGTTTTTCCAACGTTTTAATCATACTAAGCAGATGTGCCCCTGTCTGCTGCATGTAGAGGCACTGGCTTTGGGTTACATCAGACCAGTGTTTCTGCAAAAGGCTGGCAGGCTAGATGAGGTTAACTATATGTTAATATAAAGGGAAGTACACATGACTGGGGGAGTCAGACACGGGTCAGACGTATTTCTGCTGATCGTACCTTTGACTTTGGGGAACTGAGAATAACAGCATCTGTGTCAGACAGTCAGCTAGACGTTGGAAACCTCCACTATAGGAGGCATATAAACCAACAGTTTTGACTATCACATTGAGCCTTTTTCTCTGTAACCGTACTCGCTGTGTTGCATGATTTAAACGCTCCTCTTGTACAAGACTTTAATTAAATTCAACTTAAACTTTGATACTTTGAATCCAACTGTCTTTATCTTATAGCAATATTTATAGACATGTTCTTACTTATCGCGCAAAATAAGTGCCCATGCAAAATCACCATCAGATTTATGAAACATGCAGTGCCAATTTTGTTCTTACCACCGTGCATATGTTAGGGAATCAGAATTATTCTTAACTGACAGGAGCATAGCTGCTATCTGCAGCTGTCACACCCCTGTTTCTCATTATAAGGACATATAATACTGTCTAGAGGGTGTCATGGAGAAAGTAGTGAGGCCGTATATAACGCAGACGTGCTGAAATCGATCCGTGCTGGAGACGCTCATATGACATCTCAGCCTGCAGTGTAGTAACTTACTTATAAAATATAAGTAACACTGGGCTTCTTGATCAATGAAAGTTTTTGCATCACATCTACGTCTCGGTCCATACTGCAGTTATGCATGGGTTATACAACTGAACTCCTTAGTCATGACTTGGAATTCATCTTAAAAACCAACTTGTTTTCGTGACCTTTGATATCCACCATGTTTCAAAAATTGTAAGCACAGACCAGTGACTGTTTAGAAAGCAGTTTATTCATCCAGTGTATGTTCTCTCTCCCTCTCTCTCTCTCTCTGAAGGAGTAAAGTGCTGTGTCGTTGGTTGGCATCACTTCCTCTGCAGTTGTCCCAGCTGGACCACCGTAACCCTGCTCTCTCTGCACGACTTCTACTGTCCATCCAGGCTGCTGCTTCTAGAGGACACAAAGACCTGCTCAACAGTCTGCACACACACGCCAGCACGCTTTACGGTATGCACACTCAGAGGGACAAACAAAGAGACAGTGATCATAGAGGGTTTTGTCATATTGCATATACACTACCAGTTAAAAGTTTTAGAACACCCCAATTTTTCCAGTTTTTTATTGAAATTCAAGCAGTTCAAGTCAAATGAACAGCTTGAAAGGGTACAAAGGTAAGTGGTGAACTGCCAGAGGTAAATAAAAAAAGGTAAGCTTAACCAAAACTGAAAGATAATGTACATTTCAGAATTACACAAGTAGGCCTTTTTCAGGGAACAAGAAATGGGTTAACAACTTAACTCTATGGAGTCTTGGCCTATTTTGTCCATTTTTGAATTCTTTTCATGTCTTTGTAAGTCATTTTGTGTCTTTTTTTTTGTCATTTTGTGTCTTTTTTTTGTCATTTTGTGTCTTTTTTTTTGTCATTTTGTGTCTTTTTTTTGTCATTTTGTGTCTTTTTTTGGCATTTTGTGTCTTTTGGTGTCTTTTTTTGTCATTTTGTGTCTTTTTTTAGTCCTTTAGTCCAACATAAAATGTGATTTTTAATCTTTTTTTTACTTTCAAAACACAATCATGCTCAATGAAGAATTTTAAATGTTACAAATGTGCATTCATTTCAGAGTACACTGAGACATTAAACTGCATCATTTTCAATTAAATTCTGGAAAAGTTGGTGTGTTCTAAAACTTTTGACCAGTAGTGTAATTATTGATATAAATTATGGGATTTATGTCAGATTCATATTTAAATATTCAAATAGTTACCAGCTCACACAGGACAGAAAACTGCTATTTCACTCAAGTTTATTGTTTGCAGTGTTTTCCAACATCTGGCAAATACCAGGGGCCAGATGCATACAACTGTTCAGATGCACCACTAAAACTGGAAAATACATCGTTTTTGCACCTGGCCCCTGATGTGTCAGCACAGATCAGGGTGTCGTCAGGGGCTGAAAGGTTGAAACCCAAAGAGAGCGACAGTAGTTTGGGGGAACAGAGTGTAGTCTTGCTCTTTATCTGGCTTGTTTAATTAAATTCCTGCTCAGTTCTAGCTTCTGATTTAGGATTAATTAATGGGAGATGCAGTAAAAGCAATCTCTCTATTTAGATAGTTAGTTTATTATTTCCACTACTGAATTGGAAAAATAAATGTATTCACATTGTAGGAAATAAACACAAACAGTTTGAACAATATAGAATGCAGCAACAGTGGTCAAATTATCAAGAGAGAAATGTCACTAGGCTGAGAGAACTATGAACCACAAGTTACACCATTGTTTCCCTAGGAGGCAGTGTACCTCCATGTTTCACCGCTCAGACAACTTTTGTCGAACTGAACTACAACCGGAGGCGGAGAGAGCAGTAATAAGCCCGAACATGCCCACCGCTCTGATGATGGTCGGATAGTTAGACTGGTGTGTGACAGAGGGGGGGGGGGGGGGGGGGGGGGTCAGAAACTGCGGCAGAGCCAGCAATTCACCATCACAAGACTCCTTTTGTTTGAGGGCTTCTGACATCAGCATGTGCGTCAGAGACCGGCAGAACACCACACACACACACACACACATTATCTGAGCCCTCAGTGTAGTGGATATGTCCGTCTGTCTGACTCTTTTTATTTTTACTTGTCCGAACATTGTCTGGTTTTCCTAGTATGTCTTCAAATTGCCCAATCACCCTGTAGCAATGCTGTCTCTATGTAATTAAACATGAAGTGTGTGCATGTGTATGTTTTCGTTTGTGTGTGAAGATCCACAGGAAGGAATTATGGTGCTGTTACCAGCAGAGTCCCAGCAGCGAATGGTGCAGTTGCTGTACTTTCTACCAAAGATGTCCCCGTCTCTTCTTGCTAATCTGAGCCACTGCTGCACCGCTGGACGAATCTCTGCCGGCCTTGCTGCCTCCCTCATTCGTATCGTACACCTTAGGTGAGCTTGAACTTCTCCCATACACCTGCAGAGGTCACATAACCCATAAGAACCCAGACCCAGTTATCCTTAAAGGATGTGTTCTATAAGTGGACCAAATAGAACACATGTCTGATGTTTTTAAAAAAAAAAAACTACCCCTAAATGTCAAAGATCTGTGATGTGACATAAATGTTACATTGAGCGTTTATGGTATTTATGTTTGTGATATTTCTTATTTTAAAATAGAAAAAAACTAGACACATTTTCTGCTTACAGAGACACAAATTTACCTTTCTTTTGCATCTCCACAACATATATCACATTTGTGACTTTAATTTGTTCAGGATATATGGTCAGAACAACTTAAATGCAACACAGGACACAACTATTAATGGATTAGAATTGTTAAATGGGTTGAAACTTAGCCTAGTAAGAAAAAATAAGCTGTTAAAAATTTTTCACATTTCACAGCCACATTTTGGAGAAGTCAATTCTTGTCAAAGTCACATGACCACCACACCAGGGTGTTGAGTATACGTCGCTTTGGGATTTAATGAGTTAATGTGAAGCATAAAGCTGAATATGGGAGATTCTAGAAGATTTAAAGTGTTTGTTACACAGGTGTCACCATGGGTTCTTATGGGTTAAGTTCAATTTATTGGCATGTGTGAGTAGAAGATGCTCCAGTTTAGGACAGAGCAGGAATATCCTCACATCAACAGGAAATAGTGTTGAATGCTCACCTGCCACCATCAGATGGCAGTGTTGCGCTTTCACAGACCAGTTTTTTTTTTACCTGCCTCTTGACAGGTGTTGATATAGATGCCCTGTACATTTGATATTCAACTTATGGCTGACAATAAAAGCAGTTTTTATACTTTGTATTTGGTACCAAACCCACAGTTTACCTTTTACCTCAACAATTGTGTGTATCTGCATGCATTTGTGCGTCTGGCCTTCTGATCGTGTCAGTGGGGCAGTGTGGTACAAATCTTAAAGAGGAGGGAGTGCTGACTTCAGATGGGTTGGGATGTGTGCATAATGATACAAAGAGCTCTTTGGGAGGTAGGAATGCAGAGTCGTCATGGAGTATTGAGGAGACAGTTCGGTCTGCATGTGCCTCCCAGGCTTCACAAAACACACTTGTTTTTATTCACTCCCATTTCCTACTGTTACAGATCTGTTCCCCCTGTTATGCTCAATGTGGTGCTTTTACAAAACGGCAGTGGGAATAATCCTAAGAAATGTGATAAGAAAGCAGGAAAAATAATGTGCGTCCAACAAGTGTAAATGATGTGGAGTTCCAGCTTAACGCGTGCTTTACGTGTTCACGCAATGTGTTCTGTAGGTCGTCTCTGAGCGGGTGGTCGGTTGGGAGCCAGGAGGCGGCTGTGCAGGACGTGGACTACATCAGCTTCTTGTTCTCCACCCTGACTGGATTCACATCCGACAAGCTCGCTGCCCTGCAGGAGGCCGGCGACGAGAACATCCTGCCTCCCTCCCCTCTTTCACCTCTCAGCCTCTACCCCACCCCGATGGAACAGTTCACACACCACTGGGATGTTGTTGAGGTGTGTTCACTGCACGGTCTGGCCTGTAATTACCCCCAAACCTCACACACATAACTCTTACCAAGCAGAAACACTCGGATGCAACATTGACAATGAACCTAGACGAGACTAGTAGGTGAAGGAAGGATGTGAAAAGATATTGTTTTGAAAATTGAAAAGTGTTGATATTCTGGACACAGCTGTGGTCTTTCAGTCCCCCCGTGTCCCTCTCTGTCTCTCATATAGAGCTCAGAGGGTGGAAGCTTTATCGTGGCACTACGGCTGAGAGGGGAACCTTTATCGCGGTGCGCAGGTTGGAGATGCGTGGTTATCGGGCATAGCGGATATGCACAAATGCTAATGAGAGCCCATGGCATGATGGGAGTGTGACATTTCTGCACAGAAATTACAGTTAACGTAACTATGCCCTGGGGCAAGTGTGTGTGAGCATGTGGGGGGCTTATAATCACTAATTCAGCTCCTCAATTAAGCCCTCAGATCCTGCCTCTCTCATCTCCCTGTCTGAGTCAATCACAGGCAAGTGGCTGGAAGGAGGAGGGAGGGGACACATGGTGGCGAGGGGGGGCAGCATTAAGGGACGGACTGTGTCAACTCTGGTTCGACTAATGAGACGGGATTGTTTTTAATGACGGCGAGAATGCCAACAGGTGCACCGTTCTGACACACACTGGCTCCAAACTTAGTCCCGCACTTCACCACACACACACACACACACGCGCGCACCTCAATTTGATAAAAGCTAATGAGAATTTTGATTTTGATTTGAAGTTAATGAGGAAAAGCTGAACCTTATTTTTCACTTTTAAAAAGTTTGTGGCGGCTTCTTGTGTCCATCCAAACAAGAATCAAATCTCGGCCTCATTTCATCCAGAGAGGAATGTAGAAATACTCTCATGCTGTTTATCTACAGCAGCAATGTGGTTTGTCTGATAAACGCAGGTTAAAGCTGTTTGAGGTTTTTCCATGATTTTCTATTTAATCATTTTTACTGTGATAGCATAACTGCTGTTTTGTTTCACCATTCTGCCAATTTTTTTCCGCATAAAACATAATTTATTGAAGATTGTAAAAATGTTTGAATGGGAAATCAAAACTTTGGGAAATGGGGATATTGTCTATCATGTTGCTGTTTTTCTTTTTCCCCCCGATCTGATAAAATACAATTTCATATTTACAAATGAGACACAACGTGCTGTCTGTAGTGCAAAAAAATCAAATAATTTAATTTAAAAACCAATAAAGTTTTAGTCCATTTAATAACAAATTCATCAGCAGCATCTCTTTGTTTCTGAGAGAGAATGAAAAACTGTAAACTTCCCAAAGTAAAAAAGAAAGTTAACAATGGTAGTGAAGTGGCCTTCCCTGGTGTTGTCTCTGTGAAATATTAGATAAATAATAAATACATTTTTGTACCTGTGAGCAGAGGCATCTGCCAATGCCAAATATCTCCAAATGGCATTTATCAGCCCAATCAGTCAACCACTAACATGAAGTTATTTTTTGCTTAATTTATAGGAAGTCTGCCACTGTCTGGACACTCTGGGCTCAAAGTCTCAGTGCTTTGACATCTTACAAAACGGTGTTTGTAAATACTTGGTAAGAAACTGTTTTAATTTCTCAATCATAGTGTCCATTTGACACCTTGAACTACTTTTCATTTTTGCTTTACTGCTAATGTCTTTATTTAAAAAAATGATACAGAATGAAAATCCTGCTTATGTTATATGTTACAATTATATACCGTCTAGTCACTATAGCATTGTTGCATCATATCATCAGTATAATTACCATCATCTTGCCAACTTACCAACTGATCTGCTTTTTTAAACTTGTGTCCTTGTTCTATTCTGTGTTTTTTTTCTATTGTTGTTTCTATTTATGCTACCTCAGTATTTTATTCTATTGTATTTTATTGTACTTGAATACCGGACTGCTGTGACAACCGAATTTCTCTTCGGGGATAAATAAAGTAATCTATCTATCTATCTATCTATCTATCTATCTTATGCGTGTCTCAGACCAAGTTAGGGGTGGTGCCCGACAATATGGCGGCTGGGCTGCTCAGAGCTGTCTCCAGATTACTGGACCTGTCCATCCTACCCATCGAGCCCGTGCTGCGCTTCTTGTCTCAGTGCTGCCTCAGCCTGCTGGCTCTGCTCATCACCCTGCAGCAGGAGCTACCTGCCGAAACTAACCATAAAAGGTGTGTTTTGAATGGGCCGCTACCTTTTTATACAGATGTGTGTTTGGAAATGATCCCCTGTTTTTTTTTTAAATCTTCAGCTTAATAGCAGCAGTTTGCCATTATCAGGCCATAAAGATTTACAACAATTGGTTTTAAAACACCTTTGTGTCACATTTGCAGGGAGGCGATATGGGGTGCTTGTGTGTCAGCGTTGAGCACCGTTCCTCGCCTGCTGAGAATGGTTCTGCAGTTAATGCGTGTTGGAGATCTGAGTGAGGAGGAGCTGCCACAGCTGGGACAGATCCTGTCCATGCTCCTGCAGCACACGCCGCTCCACAACCAGCTGCTGGCCAACGCTGCGCTGCTGCAAGAGATCATACAGCACCTCACGGTAAACCAAGCTCGGACTGTACCGTTCACTGGGACAGAATACAATTCAACCGATCTGTATCAATTTAATTATTGATTGATTGATTGATTGATCTAGAATTTATTTGAACACAAAATTCACATTTAAAAACAAACAAACAACAATAAACAACAACAACACAAAAATGAAACGACAACAAGACTCAACACTTATTTGTGTTCAAAAGGAGTGTGAAGAAGCCAAAGCTTATTAAATCCCTTCTCCCTATGTTAATTTACTATATGCAGTTATATAACAATAATATTTATATATATGTATGTATTTATATATATGTATGTATAACGCATAGTAATGTAGTTTAAATTATCGATTGATGCAAAGTTAAAATATCAATACATATCATCTTTAAGATATGCCTTTATATTGAAATTGGTACTCTATATTTATTTGTTTTATTTTAAAAATAATGTGTTTATTTGCATTTTTGTCTAAAAGAGCTCAGTAATAAACTTGTCAAATCATATTTTAGCAGCTTTTTTGTGAGTTGACATAAATGTAACTGATTGTGTTAACCCATTGAGGCCTGAAAAACCTCTGGGCGATTTTAAAATAAGCCTCTAATTTTCTAGAAAATTCTGGAAAAAAAAGTGTGAACTCTTCCTACTAAATAATAGATTTTTCAGCCTCTGTAGCAGATAGAAATGACATACAAAAAGTATTTGAGAGCTTATACAAAATACTACAAAACGACGTAAACACTTTCCAGGCTTCAATGGGTTAAATGGGCAAATTATATCACATATCGATCACAGAATCCTGAATTTAATCAAATCGAAATTGTATCGTAGCAGACTGTGATATCGAAGGCCTATAATATCGTATCGGGATGAAACTTGGGATCTACACCCCTATTTGGATGTAGAGATATGTATTAAACCATTGAAGCCTGGAAAGCGGATACCTCGTTTTGTAGTATTTGTATAAGCTTTCAAATACTTTTTGAATTTCATTTCTATCTGCTACAGAGGCTGAAAAATCTATTATTTAGTAGAAGCGTTGACACTTCTGTTGAATTTCCAGAAAAACTTCAGGTTTTAGGGGCTTATTTTAAAATCGCCCAGAGGTTTTACAGGAAGTTTTAGGCGTCAATGGGTTAATGTATTAACTCATGATTTCTCTCTGTGTTTGTTGCAGAGGTATTCCCGGGGTGCGACCAGGGAGCAGTGGTTGACGGACTTGCTCTACTGTTACAGCGTCACCGTGGCTCACGGCTCTTCTGCTCGTCGTGGTAACCTGGGTCTCCGAGACATGTACTGACCCACCTGACCGTCACCTGGTGTGTTTCTCAGTTCACCCTCTCAAACATCTCGCAGTGACTTTTACAAAATCAAAGCACTCACAGAGCACAAAGTGATGCATACAACAAAACATTCAGACAGGAATACAGTGGGGTAGTGACATGTTTTTTTTTTTATTGTACGTGACAATGAATACTCCACATTCTTGTTTTAAGAGCTCCAGTTTTTTTCTGTGTCCTAAGCTGCCTCTTTATTGCTTCATTCTTAGTCTGGTAGTTGTTTGTCCTCCTTTTGCCTCCTCGGAGTATTGTTGTTGCCAAACGTTGTCTAGGGCTTTCAGGGGCACCTGGTGACTTTTGATTTATAAAAACTAAATTTAAAAAAGAATAAAAAAGCAAAAAAATAAATAAATTAAAGCTTTCGTTTTGTGTCGAATTTTATTTTAATATATCTTATAATACAACAAAAAACAAATATTGAAGTACATCAAAAATTATACACGACTAAGTATATTTGTGCAAATGCATATTAATGTAAATTATAACTGTATGGTTTGGAAATACATCTTTCCCTTGAGAGGGAAAATACTTATCACACCAGACTGTTATGTTGAAAGTAACTGTGTGTGTATGTATGTGTGTGTGTGTGTCTGTCTGTCTGTGGCTGCAGGTGGGCTATCTGTATGACCGGCTGTTGATAGACTGCCTCATTCTCCACAACAGGAGGAAAGGTTATCTCAGTGTGTGTGTGAGACCGATGGAGAACGAGGGAGAAAGCGTGTGTATGTGTTCCTTCCACAATGGATGAAAGGTTATCTTTTACACACACCATTTCTGTAGACTTAACCCCACCCTGTGAGGTCATGGCTCTGATGTCATGGCTTAATTTTAGAAAGCTCGGTGCATTGAGCGAACAATGTGTAAAGTAATTCTATAGAGGTAGGGCCGCCAGCCAGCTGAGAAAACCTCAAAGGTGTGTGTGTGCGCGTGCGTGCGTGCGCGTGTGTGTGTGTGTGTCTGTGTGTGTCTTCGTGTGTGTGTGTGTGTGTGTCTTCGTGTGTGTGTGTCTGTGTGTGTGTGTGTGTGTGTGTGTGTGTGTGTGTGTGTCTTCGCGCACGCGTGTGTGTGTGTGTGTGTGTGTGTGTGTGTGTGTGTGTGTGTGTGTGTGTGTGTGTGTGTGTGTGTGTGTGTGTGTGTGTGTGTGTGTGTGTGTGTGTGTGTGTGTGTGTGTGTGTGTGTGTGTGTGTCTTCAATATTTTCATTTTCATTTTCATTTATATTGTCCAGCACTATGTGGTCTCAGGTTTTAAAAAGCTCGGTGCATTGACCGAACAATGTGTAAAGTAATTCTATAGAGGTAGGGCCACCAGCCAGCTGAGAAACCTCAAAGAGGTGTGTGTGTCTGTCTTCAATGTTTCCCCCGGCCTCTGGTCCCCTGTCCAGCACTGTGTGGTCTCAGGTGGTATGAATACTGCTTGGCTTGATTCACGGCATCAGTCACGTGCACACAGTCGATACCGCTCACTGTAAAATAAGCACATAAAATTACCTTTTTTTTTTTTTTTTTTTTTTGGAGTTTTAAATGGCATGTTTGTGTGTGTGCGTCCACCTACACTGGCTCTGGGTGCGTAGAGGCATGTCCAGGAGCAGCTGGGACTGGGAGCCCCGGAGTGAACGCCCTCGTCTGGCCATAGAGTTGCCTAAAATGGACAGTAGAGAAAAACTTTGGATGATATCTTCACTTAGATTTGCAGTTACATCAAGAAAGGTGTTTGAAACTATTTGAAATTGTGGTTATATAGAACGCAAATATAGAAGTTAAACAAATCAGTGACACATTAAAAAAAAAGGTTTGTGTTTAAATGTGTCGCCCATATGTAGAATGCTGTCATAAAAATGTTTTAATGCATAATAACAGCTACATTGGTGTGAAATAGGAAAATATACTGTATGTACTGTATATAAATAGGTAATTTATCACAGTTGTAAGATGCAGAAAAATAATCTTGATGTGAACTGCATTCAGCCAGCTGATGCTGCATCACGAAGTTCAGGACTCCTGTAACTTGTTGATCTAGTCTACCACCACGCCCATAATAGTTCAAGGTGTTGTCTTTATGAATTCAATATGATATAAGAGTTCTCATCAAGGGCTCTATAGCTCAGTGGTTAGAGCACTGGTCTTGTAAACCAGGGGTCGTGAGTTCGATCCTCACTAGGGCCTTTTTGTTACTTTTAAATGATAAAAGGATACAAACAACAACTAAATGATCAATTAAGAGAACTACTCTGACCGATTTTAAAGACACTGACATGTATTACCCAAGTGGAAGGTTATGTTTAGTTGGCTGCTGTTGGAGGAGCGGAGAGGAATCTAGAGTGCTGACTTGTGCTCAGAATGTGCCCTATCTTGCAATAATATTACATATTATTATTTTATATTTATATTTTGGGTTGTTGCACCCTTCCATCAAGTTAGGTGCAGCAGTTTTTCTATAATCTTGCTAACTAATCAAAGACACAACCTCCTTTATGGCGATTATAACCTATTAAACTGTATTGTGTTTGCAATGCAGTGTAGATATATACTATTAGCTTGCACACAGCAAATATTTAACATGCCTTAGTTCTGTTATCTGGGATGCAAAATTACATTTGTCTTTGCGTTTGTGTTGCTACAGATGAACAGATATTCAAAATACATCTGCGATAAACTAATTAACGGCCGATTTAAAATTGGTTTATGATGATTAACGGAACAGTGTGACCCAGTCCAGAGTTGTGTGTCAAACGCCTGTCTACATCTCAGTAAAAAAGGAGTGAAAGAATGAGTCTTATGAATGTGTGTGCCACCGTGTCTGGGGTTGTGTGTATGTGTTCAGCTGATAGCTCTACGCAGTCGTCTGACATTCCCCCTGACAGCTCTGAACTTTTCACAGTGCCAGGACTGTCAGAGAGCGAGAAGGGGAGAAATGGGGAGAGAGAGAGGGAGGTGGGGTGAGAAAGGGGAGGGGAAAACCACGTAAGGAGGGGGGGTCTTTCTGTCCGTCTCTCTGTCTGTGAGCTGTGAAGGCGAGCATGCTTGTATGTTTTGGCGCAGCGAGGTTTCTTCCCGTTCTCCCATCATCACCTGGTGATGTGTGATGAAGGTCAGGCCTGTCTGTGGGGCGAAACCCTACCAGAGGTTCCACACAGGACACCAGACTGATACTGTCCTGGTGTAGGGATTGAAGCATCACCCAGGCATTTACACGGGTTCCTGATATCTCTTACAGAGCGTTCTACACTAGTATGACAACCATCCTGATTTCCAGCTTCTGATTGAGGCCCCGTTCACACGAGGACGGTCTGAACAGAAGACGCAAAAGTGGCGTCTCGTCTTCACTTTTTATTCCTCGTTTAGACGAGCGTTTTCAGGAGGAAATCTGCTGCATACGGTGACGCAAAAGTGTGTGGAATGTGATTGTATGCAGCCAGGCGGCATCACTTAAAGCCATAAGAGCATCTTTGGGCATGCAGAAGTTTTAACGGCACACATTTTCATCAGCTACTCCTTCCACAAAGTTCTCCACCATCACTAGATCTCCCAGGTCTCGTTCACAGCCGTCTGGCTCGCCTCCGACCAATTGCTGCATCCAGAATGTGATAGAGGTTTTTACAGATCCTTCTCTGTTCACTAATACTATCTGTACATATCCTGGACATTTGGTGGAAAGACTCCTGTAAGTTTATTAGAGCTGCCAGAGCAGCTTGAAGGTCCCACCATGGAAATAATCCCACGTTTCTTTATTTCCTGTACTGGAGCATGTATGTGACGTAAACACATACGTGACGTGAGCAGATCAGATCAGAGTTTTGTGTCTTGTCAGTGTAGACGACACGCTACGGAGGAGAGGATTTAACTTTTCCACTTTGGAGGGTGGTTTCAGATTTTTGCGTTTTTAAGCCCCAAAAACGCTGTCACCGTCTAAACGAAAGGCACTTCCGATAAAATATTTTGTCGTTTTTACCCGCAAGCGTCCTCGTGTGAACGGTGCCTCACATGTGGGGGGGAAACGGTTGGCAATGGGAATGTGTTTATCTATTTTTGATGTCTTATCAATGAAGGGGTTTAATCAATTAAGGGAGAGGAGAATTGGTAAGTGAGAAAATGGTTACAACCATGGTCAAAAGTCTGTTTGTCTGCAATCAGAAATGCCTTAGAAGTGATCTCAAAATGTTATTTTCTAGTCTGTGACTAATGTCATGCAGTGGATACTGCATGGTTGATAACAGCTGAATTCAAGAGCTTTGGTTTCTAAAAAAGTCAGTTAAAAAAAAACTTTTTCTGTAGGTTGCAACTTAAAGGGACAAAACCTAAATCATGACCTTTTTAGTCAAGACAGCAAAGAAAGGGAACTGCTCGTAACAAGATCTGGCCATTATTTCTGAAAAGAGACATTGCTGTTGAGTTTCCCAAATACACTTTTGGCACGTTAATCACTGTCATCACATTGATATTACTGTCTTTCTGTATGCTTGAAAGTTTCAGCTTCACAGAGAGCAGTACAGCGGGGATATAGTCATTATTTCTGTTATCATCAACAAATCCCATAACATCCCAACCCATGTGGTTTGCGGCCACAGTCCATCTCCCAATCCTTATCTGGCACTCAGCCTTGTGGATGTGAATATTTACAAATGGGTTACAAATATAGATTTTAATTTTAAGATATTTTTTTTGGCCATTTTTCAATTCATTTGATAGTGTAAGACAGAGGGGAAGACATGCGGGAAAGGGCTCCGAGCCGGACTCGAACCGCCCGCTTGCGAGGTCAAAGCTTCTATGGTACATGCTCAACCAGGTGTGCCCCATAGATTTTCATTTTAAAAAGGTGTGTCCAGGAGCAGCTCGACCTTCTCTGGCCGAGAGTTGCTTAATCAGCTATTCTCAACCTTGGGGTCCCGACCCAAATTGGGGTCGCGAGATGATTTCTAGGGGTCGCCAAATCATTTTGGAAGTCAACTCTGTCTCCACTGTGTTAAAGTGTTCATGTGTTTTAGTCTTTTTGGTCATTTAATGTCTGTTTTAGTGATTTTGTGGGGGTTTTTTTTGTCATTTTGTGGGGTTTTTTAGGCATTTTGTGTCTTTTTTTGGTCATTTTGTGCCTTTTTTAAGTCATTTTGTGTCTTTTTTTGGTCATTTTGTTTCCTTTTTTGGTCATTTTGTTTCTTTTTTGTATGATCTGAACTGTGCCTGTGAGATTGTGTTCAGTGAGCGGGGGTCGTGGACAGCATGCATGTTAAACTGGGGGTCGCGACTCAAAAAGGTTGAGAACTACTGCTCTAAAGGGGAGTAAAGAAAAAATATCTGGCTGACAGCTTCATGTAGATTTACAGTGATGTGAACTGTCTCTGTATTCAACCAGCTGGTGCTGCATAACAAGCTCAGGATGCTCCCGTAACTTGTTGATCTAGTCTACCACCACACCCATGCTAGTTCAAGGTGTTGTCTTTATTAAGCTAATATGATATTGTTGTTCTTAAAAAAGGCTCTATAGCTCAGTGGTTAGAGCACTGGTCTTGTAAACCAGGGGTCGTGAGTTCAAATCTCACTAGGGCCTTAATAATATTTTTAAATAGTTATGGCCTAAACAATAACCTTTAGTGATCAAAAAACTGTCCACAGTATTGAGAAGATAGCTTACGAACAATTTAGAGAAACTGTTTCTCCTAGAATGCTGACTGTGATCACATCAAAGCTTCACTTGTTTTATGTATTGACCTTCATCTCAGTATTATTCAACATCCTTATGCTGCTTATCTGTGGCATTTAGTTCAAAGCCTAATTGTTCCGACTGTGGCTGTAAATCTTTGCAAATGCATCACAAATACATAGTTTCATAAACAAAATACGTGTTACTGAAACAGGAGTAAATGGTGCATTTGTTGAGGACTAATTTCAGCTGAGTAATGTTCAGTGTGTCAGCAGGACGTTGAGTGGGATTGAATCTAAATAAATCTACTGTGTTCGCTGTGTTTGTTGTAATAAAGGAACATATTCGTTTGTCAGAAGAAATCAGATATTTAACGTGGCTACACGGGCAGCACTTAGGATACACTACTACACTGTAATTTCCCAGCTTGGGATAAATAAAGTATATCTATCTATCTATCTAGGATGAATTCATTGTTGTGTTTTTTTTTCCATTAAAGTTGTCCCATCATAAAAATATAGCATATCCCCAAACTGCACCTTTCACTTACAGTCACTATGCATATGCACTCCTTCTCCCGTTCACTTCAATTTCATTTGAGATTAATTTTGTGCCTCCTCATGACCTTGACCCCTAGTTTGTGACCCATAAATCAATCAAAGTGCTCCATCTTAAAGGACGTCTGGATTGCTAATATGCATATCAAGGAGTGAGGACTGAGGAGCAATGAAGACATATAAGAGTGGATACACTGCTGTATCCTTGCGGCAGTCACGTCATTTTTTTTTCCTTTTTTGTGTGAACATTTTATACAAAATAAATATCTTGTATATTTAACATTTGAACCGCTTGGATAGCAGTCAGCTCTGAAAAATGTGGCTTTTTGCTTGAGTGTGGATTTCTAAATATAAAATGTAATTAAAAAAAATAAGGAAATTAATCAAATAGAACTGTAAATGATATAAAGGAGGCTTGACATTCGAGAACTGATGCAGTTGTGCCCCCGTCATATTTAATTGACAACGTTAAAATGACAACTCAGATGCAAGGATGTCTCATTTTGTTAAATGCCTCGACTCAGGGGGCGCCCCGGTGGCACACCTGGTAGAGCGCATACCATAGAGGCACCGTCCTCGTGAGCGGGCAGCCTGGGTTTGAATCCGACTCGGAGCCCTTTCCCGCATGTCTTCCCCTCTGTCTCCCCCTTTCACTCTGTTTCTCACTATCAATAAAGCCTTGAAAATGGCCAAAAAAATATCTTAAAAAAAAAAAATAAATAAAAATGCCTCGACTCCTCTCTCCTCCTCTGCTTGCATCTTCTGTGGGCGGGACTAAGAGGAGAGGAAGGGAATCAGGGATATACAATCTGGTACTCAGGACAGGCCTTCTGTGTTCACATTTGTTCAATTTTGACCTGCGAATTTGCAACATCAGCTCATGGAAACAGTGACGCACTGCGTTAGAATAATGTTTTCTCCACTTCCAAACAGTGTGCCATCTCCCTGATTCATACACTATTACACTAGCAGACATACTAACTGCAGCACTGATCTCACCCACTGTTTAGGGTCTGTAACGGCTCATGCATCATATAATATACATTATATATGATCAATGTTGTATCTATGACATCACATCCTTTTTGGGTGCTGAGTGTGTGTGAGGCAAAAAAGCAATGATCTCACCATAGATACTTTGTAGCACGGAGCTCTTACTCGCTGGCAGTTTGGTGGGTTGAGCTCTGATTTCCATCTTCCTCCTGTTGTGGGCGTGGTCTGAATCGTTTGACTCCGCCTCCTCGTGCGCCTGTGTCTCTCTCCGTCTGCGTGCGTGGAACCTTGCAGACGCACATTCATGCAAGCACATTCACGGGCACACCGTTCAATAAAAAAAAATTCAGACTGTGTTCAAAGGTCTAAAAGCTGGCAAGTCCTCACATTAATACTCACTAAGCATAAACAAAGTAAACAGAGTTTATTCAAGGCAGTTAATAGGCAGCGCATACAGAATATAATTGTGAAGCTGAATGGAAACAGAGGGCCTCCTGCGGCGGACTGGCAGCCTCTAAGAGAAACACAGAGTGCGTACGAGGGAGAGAAAAGCAAAGAGAGGCTGCTGGTAGCTATTAGAGCAGCACAACTGAACTTTTAGCCTCTTGTTAAACCAGTATGAAAGCTCGAGATTATAGCCTGTCTGTCCCCTGCCTCCCTGCCTCACCCATCTCCCACGCTCTCCCCCCCACTGCTCAAGTGTTGATGGCATCCAGACCGAACGTGGAGCGAGGGGGGGCTGCAGGAGAGATGAGAACGGGTTGGCATGTATGTGGGAGAGGGCACATGTGGGCACCACATGGCACTGCCAATCTCCCACAGCCTGAGAGGCTTCAGCTACCGAACACCCCTCAAGGTACGGACGCAAACTCACCTTCGCCAAGCTCGCTGGATGATGCGTGCAGCCTCGTTTCTCCTCCTGCGCAGCTCTTTGTTGTGTTCCCTGAGTGTGCGTGTTGAGATGGGTGCATGTGTGGCACTCTGAGTCTTTCTCGAGGGGCTTTTGTGGTCTGAAGATGAACTGCTTCTTAATGAGGGAGTGTGAGTTTGCTCTTTGGTGGCGGCCTTTTCTGAAGTCTGCTCCTTGTGGTTTCTGTGCGTTTGTGGAGCAGTGTGGGCATCAGTCTTGCCGGGGGCAGTCTGCACAGTCATGCGAGTGTCTTTCTTATTTGGAGGGATGCATTCTCTGGTAATAGTGTCAGTTTGGTCAATTGCTGTGACGCTTGTGGAAGGAATGCATGTGCTTGAGGAAGGTCGTTCCCTGACTTTGGGCATGGAGGGGGGTCTGGGTTTGAGGCTGGGGAGCGTGATGCAGCTGGCAGGGGACAGTAGCTCCTTCAGCCTGGTGGTCTGGGGAGCACCGGGGACAGGGTCACAGGTCACAGGACAGTGGCGGCCCAACGCATCTGGAGCATCATGTGGTTCACCTGCTTTACTTCTTCTGGAGGATTTACTCTTGTGGGCTGATGAGAGAGGAAGAAAACGCGAGTTATACAACAGATTTCTTCCACTTTTTGTGTACTTACTTGTAGCAATAAAGTATTATACAGTACAGGCCAAAAGTTTGGACATACACCTTCTCATTCAATGCGTTTTCTTTATTTTCATGACTATTTACATTGTAGATTCTCACTGAAGGCCTCAAAACTATGTATGAACACATATGGAGTTATGTACTTAACAAAAAAAAGTGTGAAATAACTGAAAACATGTCTTGTATTTTAGATTCCTTAAAGTAACCACCCTTTGCTTACTAGAATATAAGACATGTTTTCAGTTATTTCACACTTTTTTGTTAAGTACATCATTCCACATGTGTTCATTAATAGTTTTGATGAATCTACAATGTAAATAGTCATGAAAATAAAGGAAACGCATTGAATGAGAAGGTGTGTCCAAACTTTTGGCCTGTACTGTATCTCAAGAAAAGATTTATCTTGGAGTTTTGAGCATTGTCATTTTATTAAAACCAATATCAAAAATGCAAAAATAACTTGTCTTAGTCAAAATGTTACATTTTTAGCCTCTAATACTTATATAACTGTCAACCCACTTAACATCTCTTCAAACGGCAACTTCTACTTCGACTTCTAAGAATTTCTGCACTAATGTACCTTTGAGTCTCTCCTCTTTGCTCTTAGTACGTTCAGCTTTGGATGATTTCTTTGTTTCCACCGCTGAGTCGTTCATGGATAAGTCCTCTATAATGTTCACTAAGGAGAGCTTTTCCTGCTCCGTTTTCACCAAAGAGACCCTCCGCTTCTCTGTGGTGGCTGCAGACACTTGCTGCACAGCTCCTCTCCTCCGCTGTTCTTCCTCTCGTTTCCTGAACAAAAAGAAGAGCAGTCGTATCTAATCTTGGCTTTTGGTTTTGTCTGAGATGCACAGCCAAAGTCAAGATGGTTGCGTTGGTTTCGTTGACTGTTTGTCAACAGGATTACAGAAAAACTAAAAAAAAGAAAAAACTATTTAAAAAATATACAGTACAGGCCAAAAGTTTGGACACACCTTCTCATTCAATGTGTTTCCTTTATTTTCATGACTATTGACATTGTAGATTCATCAAAACTATTAATGAACACATGTGGAATTATGTACTTAACAAAAAAGTGTGAAATAACTGAAAACATGTCTTATATTCTAGTAAGCAAAGGGTGGTTACTTTGAGGAATCTAAAATACAAGACATGTTTTCAGTTATTTCACACTTTTTTGTTAAGTCCATAATTCCATATGTGTTCATTCATAGTTTTGATGCCTTCAGTGAGAATCTACAATGTAAATAGTCATGAAAATAAAGAAAAACGCATTGAATGAGAAGGTGTGTGTCCAAACTTTTGGCCTGTACTGTATATATATATATTTTTCACTTTCGGTAACATTTTCTAGTTTAGTTGCAGGGCAATAAAACATTTGGTCACATCTTGGTTATTAATCTGGAAAACCAACTGATAACAAATCAAGAATATTTCATTAGAAAATCTCACAGAAGACTGATATCACAATAAAACCACCTGTTTAGTAATAGTTGAGGCTGAGTTGCCCTCTTACAATAAACTTGCCTCCCAGGATCATTGTATAAGACAGAATAAAGGTGAAACATGTAAGCAAATGACAGAAGGAGAACAAGCCAAAAGAGGGAGACAGGGGGAAGATGTATGTGTGTGCAGGGATGACAGAGAGAAAGATAGATATGGAGAGAGTGTGACTGTTCCTATATGGGCGAGAGAAAGGAGACAGAGACCGATAATGAAGACAGAAATAAAAGTGAGTCATGAACACAATGGATGTAGATGTAAAAAATGTATCATGTGACAAACGGAGGAATGTTTATGCAGTTATACAACAAATGTGAGCATCATAAAGCAACAGAAGCTACGACTAAGGCTTCAGTGCGGCTCTGTATTTCAGTGCACACATATATGGAAGTGTGTGAAACGGAAACGTGTGCGCTCATCTCTCACTTGGCTGCATCCTTGCGCAGCTGCTCGTGCCTCATGAGGAGCTGCTTTCTCTCCCTGAAGGCCTTGCGGACGGTGTAGCCTTTGTAGACAGCCTGGATGGAGGCAGCAGCGATGTCCTGGATGGCCGCTATGGACAGAGCGCCGTGCTCCAGCATGAACTGAGTCACTTCACTGTGCCCCCCAAGTAGAGCGTAGTCCAGAGGGGTGTACCTGCACAACAAAAACACCAGAGTCAGTGATATACTTCCCCTCTCCTCACCTCCAGCTCCTCCCTTGACTGGCTCTGTCCTCACCTCTCCTCAGTGTGCTCCATGTGGTTAGGAAAGGCATTATAGCCCAGCAGCAGTTTCACAGCATCCAGGTAGCCATTGTTACATGACCAGTGGAGAGCAGTCCGCCCCTGTGCACCAAGATTATTATAGTTAACGAAAACTAACAAAATAACGAAAACTAAAATAGAAAAACATTTTTGTTAACTGAAATAAAAACAAAAACAAGAGTTTTTTTAAAAAACGATAACTAACTGAAACTGTATTGTGTGGTTACAGAACTTACTAAAATTATAGTGAAAATGTCCTTAGTTTTCGTCTTTGTCAACTTTTTTCATACATAATTCAGTGTTTCTATTTCAACATGCAGGAACACATGGTAAATATGTTTACTGAGACTGGGATGTTTACACTCCAACCAAAGTACAAAACACCCAGAACTGTAAGAGTTAATAACCTTATTGGTGCTAAGATGGATAAACCAAAGGAAATTAAGGCACATACCCATTACAAAAAAACTAAAACTAACACTAAAACTAATAAAAACTAAACTAAAACTAAGCATTTTCAAAAAATAAAAACTAAACTAAAACTAGCAAACTCACTCTAAAAACTAACTAAAACTAACTGAATTTGAAAATAAAAATTCACAACGAAATTAAAACTAAAACTAATGAAAAATCCAAAACTATTATAACCTTGCTGTGCACCCATAAAAATACAGCCAATCAAACAATAGTTGTGTCAAAAAGCTTGACATAGCTCACACACATGAGTAGATTTATACCTCTTTATCCTGTATGTTTGGATCTGCATTGTTCTCCATGAGAACAGCCATACAAGTGATGTAGCCACCATAAGCAGCACACTGCAGAGGAGTCCGTCCTGCCTGGTCCTGCCCAGGAGAAGTCAAACATTTAAAGGGCACATATTGCTCATAATTTGGCCCTCATTTATCAAACGAGCGTACGTCAGAAAGTGAGCGTAAAGTGGGCGTAAGATGATTTCTACGCCTCTGGAACTCACTACCACCCCAACTCAGGAACATTGACTCACTACCCCATTTCAAATCCCAACTCAAAACACATCTGTTTAAAACTGCTTATTCCGTCTGATGACTTTTACCCTGCCCAATATATCTATTGTATTGTTATTAATTATGTGTATTTTATTGTATTTTATTGCTGTTTCTTTTCTATCCTTTTGTACGGTGTCCTTGAGTGCCAAGAAAGGCGCCTCCAAATAAAATGTATTATTATTATTATTATTATTATTATTATTACGCAAGCCTCTGCATTTATCAATTTGGACGTGAGCGGAGGGTACGATCAGATCTCAGTCTGCTCTCAGCTCGTGTACGCAAATCTGAGTCAGCGTGAAGTCCACACGTCTGAGTCGGAGATTGATCTTAGACTATAGTATCGATGCCTGGAGCTGATAAAACTCTGTGGTGTTTTGATTTTTAATAGTGACAAAGCAAAACATGTTTAGACTACATCATTTATCATTAAAACATAATTCAAAAAGAAATACACCCTGCGATTGTGAAATTCTTTAAACAGAATACCAGCCGAGGATATTAAATGTTGTTGTCTTCTGCTATTTACTGTTATTATTATTATTATTATTATTATTATTATTATTATCCAGCTCCGTCAGCCTCTCTTTTTTTATATTATTGTATATATATCTTGTTGTATATTTTATATTATATAGACTATATATCACGATGTAATTACTCAAACCTCGCCGGGAGTTTAATAGTCCGCTACTCTGCTGACAGCACCACTGATTTTACCAGCGGTGCTGCCCGAATAGAAACATTTCCAATCAGCGCTGCCACACGCTCCTCTCACTAGGACATCATTATTAGTAAATGTAAAGAGGTTAATAATATATCTCCATCATAATAATAGCAACATTCGGATATTATATAGACTATATATCACGATGTAATTACTCAAACCTCGCCGGGAGTTTAATAGTCCGCTACTCTGCTGACAGCACCACTGATTTCCTTCTTTTTCACTTTTTAAGCTGCCAAACAAAACCAGTTTGTTGTGTTGCAGCTGTTGGACGTCAGCGTTTCACTTTCTGACTCTGAGAAATTCCTCTTCTTTTAGAATTAAAACTGACTTTAAAACATTGTTTACCTCCTTCAACCAAAAAGCTGAAAACTTCTAAGTCCGTGCTCCAAATGTAAAATATTCAGTGAACTTGTTTGAGTTTATAACTATAAGTACTTTTATTTCATAAACCTCTGTCGCTGCTTATTTCTGTAATATGTCTATATTGCCCCTATTGTTAATTGTAACGGTGCACTTTGCTAATAAAGCTGACTTCAGAGGGTGAAAAAAATCCTCTTTTTGGCCGTATTGCGCCCTTCAGTGTCGTAAACTCTGAAGGCGAGTCTTCTGAATCGGGTATATATATATCATATATATATATATTATATATATTAGGCCGTGGTATTTAAATGACGCTTGTTTCGAGCCGCCACATTTATCAACAGCCGATCATTCTCACGCTGTGATTGGAGAGATACGATCATTTGATAAATCACACGTGGACCCTGTCGTAAGACGAAATATACACTCAGATCTGCGCTGGTTTCTACGCTCGCTTGATAAATGGCCACTGTCTGTATGAATAGACCTATATTCACCCTTTGTCTGAAACGGTCAGTTTAGCGCCTGTCTCTTTAAGACCCACTCCTGAAAAAGCCTGCTCTGCTTCTGGATCAGTCCTTCTGGATCTTCAACATCTGCACTCTCAGCACCTTTACAACATCATTGCAGCTGCAAAATGACTGTAACAACTCTGTAGCGGCACTTTCTACCTACATTTGTCTGTGGATTGAACATTTTGATCCTTTCACAGTATTTATAGAGCACCTAGACCTGCTCATTTAGGTGCAGGAAAATGAAAAGGGTAGCTCAGGATTTATGAGGATGATCCTGATTTTATACTCACTGCTCATTAAGCAATGCAAAGAATGATTTTATTTCCACACTCCTTTGATTCATGCCGCTTCAGCAGTCCAGGCGATTTTTGTTGCAATTAATGGGGGACAAATTTACAATCCTTGTTTCGTGCATAGTAGTCTCACATAGGAAGACTTAACTCCACGGTGTGGT